>NW_026920139.1:0-16798 GCF_032062105.1 Saccostrea cuccullata
TCCGTCCGTCTGTCTGTCTGTGAACAATTTTTTTCAAAATGCTACACCTCCTACAGTTTTGGTCTGATTTCAATATAACTTGGCACACAAGTAGACTGTATTAAGATACATAAATCTGTGTATCGGTTTTTGATTACGATGAACGGTGTTGCGGTGGTTACTAAAAATAGAAATTTCTGTGAAATTCTTTCAAAATGCTTCTCCTCCTACAGTTTTGGTCTGATTTCAATATAACTTTGCAGACAACTAGACTACACTAAGATACATAATTCTGTGTATCGGTTTTTAATTTCATTGTACGATGTTCCCATGGTTACTAAAAATGGAAATTCCTGTGAAATTCTTTCAAAATGCTACTCATCCCACAGTTTTGGTCTGATTTTAATAAAACTTGGCACACACGTAGACTACACTATGATACATAATTCTGGATATCGATTTTTGATTTCGATAAACAGTGTTGCCGTGGTTACTAAAAATAGAAATTTCTGTGAAATTCTTTCAAAATGCTACTCCTCCTACAGTTTTGGTCTGATTTCAATATAATTTGGCATACAAGTAGACTACACTAAGATATATTATTTTGTGTATCGGTTTTTAATTTCATTGAACGGTGTTGTCGTGGTTATTTAAAATAGAAATTTCTGTGAAATTCTTTCAAAATGCTACTCCTCCTACAGTTTTGTTCTGATTTCAGTGTCACTTTGCAGACAAATAGACTACACTAAAATACAAAATTCTGTATATCGGTTTTAGATTTCGATAAATGGTGTTGCCATGGTTACTAAACGTATAATTTCATTGAAATTTCTTTCAAAGTGCTTCTCCTCCTACAGTTTTTGTCTGATTTCAGTATAACTTGGCACACAAGTAGACTACACATAGAACATAGAGAGACTTTATCAAGGATCATTATTTTATTTATTGCTGTTGTGAAGTTTGAATTCTTAACTGCTTAAGTACTTTTCTCTTTCTTTGCTATAAGTGCAAACCAGTAGAGCTTCAGAATTAGCAAAATTAATCAAATTAGCAAAAAACTGCCATTTTTTCCTAATATTTAGAGACAAATCTATATTTTGCCATGTGATACTAAAAATAGAATTGGGAAACCCCCTCAACCATTGTCTACACCGATTAATGGTGTCAAGCTATTGTCATTAAAATCTCAAATTTTACAATGTACTTCCTAATTAAGCAGCAATGGCATCTTCAAAGTGCCTAAAAAAGGCGCAATTATCTACATTTTCTCAATTATTCGAGTAATCTATGTTTAAATCATTGTTGCTATTAAATGAAGCAAGTGTCCATCCTCAATATTGTAGAATTTATTGTACAAACACGTGCATTCTGAAAGCATGTTGTAGAAAGCTTTATATTTGTTAGGACTTTTTATGTGAAGCTTCTAATTAGAAGAAAAATGTCATTTTTCCTAGTATTCAGACATATCTATATTTATCCACCTGATACTAAAAATTGAAATGGGAATTCCCCTCAACCATTATCCTTACCTGGCCAGCTAGTGGTGTCCCGATCTTGTCATTAACATCTAAAATTTACAAAATATTTCCTCATTATGCAGCAATTACATCTGAAATGTGCTTGAAAAGGTGCAATAATCTACATTTTCTCAATTATTCAAATAATCTTTTTTTTAGATCATTGTTGATATGAAATGAAACAAGAGTTCATCCTCAATATTGTGACAATTATTGTACAAACACATGTACATTCTAAAAGCATATTGTAGAAAGCTTTATATTTGTTAGGACTTCTTATATCAAGCTTCCAATTAGAACAAAAATGCCATTTTTCCTAATATTCAGAGACATATCTATATTTAGCCTCCTGATGCTAAAAATAGAAATGGGAATTCCCATCAACAATTATCCATACCACCTAGTGGTATCCGGATCTTGTCATTAACATCTAAAATTTTACAAAATATTTCCTATTTATGCAGCAACTACATCTAGAAATTGCCTGAAGCGGTGCAATAGTCTACATTTTCTTAATTATTCGAGTAATCTATTTTTAGACCATTGTTGCCATAAAATGAAACAAGAGTTCATCCTCAATATTGTGGCAATTATTGTACCAACACATGTACATTCTGTAAAAATATTAAAGAAAGCATTATATTTGCTAGCACTTTTTATATGAAGCTTCCAATTAGAACAAAAATGCCATTTTTCCTAATATTCAGAGACATATCTATATTTAGCCACCTGATACTAAAACTAGAAAAGGGAAATTCCCCTTAACCATTATCCATACCAGCAAGTGGTATCCAGATCTTGTCATTAACATTTCAAATTTTACAATATACTTCCTAAGTAATCAGCAATCACACTCAGAGTGTAAAAAAAAGTGCAATAATCTACATTTTCTCAATTATTCGTTTTACCTATTTTTAGACCATTGTTGCCATAAAATGAAACAAGAGTCCATCCTCAAAATTGTTGCAATTTTTGAGCAAACACATGTACATTCTGTAAAGCATATTGTAGAAAGCTTTATATTTGTTAGGACTTCTTAATATATGAAGCTTCCAATTAGAACAAAAATGCCATTTTTCCTAATATTCAGACACATATCTATATTTAGCAACCTGATACTAAAAGTAGAAATGGGAATTCCCCTCAACCGTTGTCCATACCAGCTAGTGGTGTCCAGCTTTTGTCATTAAAATTTCAAATTTTATAACATACGTTCTAATTATGCAATAATGACAATTAAAACTTTGCCAAAATTTGAATTTTCACATTTTTCTAAAATATATCTATATATAGATACATGTTACTAAAAATAGGAGCAAAAGCCAACTTATGTTTTTTTATGAAATGACACTACTTATTCCCAAGTATAATTACACACATAAGATTTGGGAAATTTCCGCTACAATTTTTCTTATTTAGCCTCAAGATCTCAAAAAATTCCAATTTCCTCATTTTTCAAATTTTTAGAAACCATGTCATTTTGCATGACCTTTTTCTTACAGGAAGAATATTTCTAGAATAAAAGATTATATGCCCTGCTTACCTTAAAAGGTCATGTTATCATATGATCCAATAATTTTTGTTAGAGTGTATTAGATACCGATAAATATTCATTTACATTTCTTCAATTTTCATGTTTTCATTTAGTCAAAATGGGCCAAAAATGGCTCAATTCAATAGATCCGTCTCCATGGCAACCAAGTGCACGTGTGGAACTTCCGACACCATATTTACTAGTTTTGTACCAAGGCACACCTATGGTGGAAATTTCATTAAAATCCGAGACATGTCGTTTCCAAGATTTTTTGGTGCTTACAGAGAATGCTTGTTAAAATGTTCAAGAATATCTACTGCACTTAGTAAAATAGGCATACACGAGTTCTCATTTCTTGAATTTCTTCATCTTCTCTTCTAATGCTTTAAATTTTGAGAGCACGATTAATATACAAAGCATGATAAATATTCCAGTTGTAAGTATTCAAATATGTCCATATCAAATTACATATCATTTATAGAGACGTTAACTAGCAACCCTACATTATGATTATTAGTTCAGTATAATCAATATTTACATACATTTGGTGCTAATTTTCATCTGAAAATAACTATCGTGTTAATTCAATAGGTTGTCCACATGCTTTAAATTTAGACAACAAAATCTACATAGGCAGCAAAATAAATATTAACCCTGCTTGTTTTTCAGATATCATTTCATTTTTTTTCATAAACATTCTTAAACCCGTTTTATAGCAATCCCTTAGTTCGCTTTTTCGTTTTGACAAATAATAAACGTGCTGTTTTAACCCCTTCCTCGCAGTCACGCACTTTAACGCATATACCGTTCCCCCGCAATCACACATTTTAACGCACATTTCGTTTTTAGCTCTACTGGTCAGAGACCAGAAGAGCTTATGCGATAGTAATGCGTCCGGCGTCCGTCCGTCTGTCCGTCTGTCTGTAAACAATTTTTCAAAATGCTACTCCTCCTACAGTTTTGGTCTAATTTCAATATAACTTGGCACACAAGTAGACTACACTAAGATACATAATTCTGTGTATCGGTTTTTGATTTCGATGAACGGTGTTGCCGTGGTTACTAAAAATAGAAATTTCTGTGGAATTCTTTCAAAATGCTACTCCTCCTACAGTTTTGGTCTGATTTCAGTATAACTTGGCACACAAGTAGACTACACTAAGATACATAATTCTGTATATCGGTTTTTGATTTCGATGAACGGTGTTGCCGTGGTTACTAAAACAGAAATTTCTGTGAAATTCTTTCAAAATGCTACTCCTCCTACAGTTTTGGTCTGATTTCAGTATTACTTGGCACACAAGTAGACTACACATGATACATAAATCTGTGTATCGGTTTTTGATTTCGATGAACGGTGTTGCCGTGGTTACTAAAAACAGAAATATCTGTAAAATTGTTTCAAATTGCTACTCCTCCTACAGTTTTGGTCTGATTTCAGTATAACTTGGCACACAAGTAGAATACACTAAGATACATAATTCTGTGTATTGGTTTTTGATTTCGTTGAACGGTGTTGGCGTTGTTACTAAAAATAGAAATTTCTGTGAAATTCTTTCAAAATGCTACTCCTCCTACAGTTTTTGTCTGATTCCAATATAACTTGGCACACAAGTAGACTACACTAAGATACATAATTCTGTATATCGGTTTTTGATTTCGATGAACGGTGTTGCCGTGGTTACTAAAAATAGAAATTTCTGTGAAATTCTTTCAAATTGCTACTCCTCCTACAGTTTTGGTCTGATTTCAGTATAACTTGGCACACAAGTAGAATACACTAAGATACATAATTCTGTGTATCGAATTTTAATTTTAATTTTGATGAACGGTGTTGCTATGGTTACTAAAAATAGAAATGACTGTAAAATTGTTTCAAAATGCTACTCCTCCTACAGTTTTGGTCTGATTTCAATATAACTTGGCACACAAGTAGACTACACTAAGAACATAAAGAGACTTTATCAACGATCATTATTCTATTTATTGCTGTTGTAAAATTTCAAATCCCAGCTGCTTAAGTACTTTTCTTTTCCTTTGCTATAAGTTCAAACCAGATAGTTTCAGTCTCGACAGAGACTTCTGGTTTTTAAATACTTTTTCTGCTCCGATAACGCGTCAAGTTTTAATGGTATGATAATGAATGATGAGATAATAAATTCTGTAATTCCATTCTTCTGATATCTTTCGCAAATAAGATATTTTTCCTCGTTTTAAGATTTCTGAGTCGTTCGATTTATTTTACGAAACTTAGGATGCGAGACAAATTAAGGTCTTTCTTTGACACTTAATAAGCTACCACTTGATAAAATGGTTTGGTATTGTGGAGGTCCCTCCATCCTGTGCGAGATGGGACCCTTGATCCAGAATTTATCAAATTCGGCAAATGATATTTTACGTAAATGTTTGATAAAAGCCTGTGAAGAAATCCACTGAAGGAAAGATAATATTACAAAAGAATAATTTAATGTTTATACATACTTATACAACTGAAGAGAAAAGATGTTTTGTTAAATAGAATAAAGCTTTGTTCTGGTTCACATGTAATCTTATTTCTTGTTCGATTTAAAAATACAACCTGATTTTTCCGCCCCTTACACAGCAATAAAAAAAATACACATACACAAATAGTAAGGAAAAAAAAGGAACGACAATGTCATGTTGAAAAAGATGTAGGTTGATTTAAATATTTAGAATGCTTTCATTGGACTTTTACGAGGAGTGCTGACTTTTACAGTTGACGATTACTTTTACACTAGGGCTATGTACGGTAGCTCCTTTACGATATAAATATTTAGCTCAACATTTAATTAATAGAAAATAACGGGCTATTTCAATGCACATATAAGTTGTCTTTGAAGAAAACAACAACCCTACCCTCAACTCCCTGTTTTCACATGTAAGTGTCCCTAACACCATACCTATGACCACTAGAAAGGATTTCTTATGCATTATCAATTCTGTACTTCCGTACATGATACAAGTTTAAATGTCCAAGTAAACCGTCAACTGTAGAAGTAAGTGCTTCTCGTTAAAGTCCACTATAAAGTCAATGTTTCCAATATTGGTAAAATAAAAACTGTTGCACTCACTCTTATGTCCTGATTTTTATTTAAAATATAAGTATATACATAAAAAGGTATTCTGTAAAATTCAACCCAATTAAAGTGCATACTTGTTTGATTCTTTTTTTAAAAAGGCTGAACAAACAAGAAGCCCTAACCTAAAAAACTATAGTTAACTATAGTTTACGACGCTAAGTTATAGTAAATCAAGGTATCAAAGTTTTCTGCCAAATTTTTCAAAGTTTCAAAATTTTCGCCAAAGTTTTTCAAAGTGTCAAAGTTTTCGCCAAAGATTTTCAAATTGTGAAACTTTTCGTCAAAGTTTTTCAAAGTGTCAAAGTTTTCGCCAAAGTTTTTCAAAGTGTCAAAGTTTTCACCAAAGTTTTTCAAAAGTGTCAAAGTTTTCGCCAAAGTTTTTCAAAGTGTCAAAGTTTTCGCCAAAGTTTTTCAAAGTGTCAAAGTTTTTGATAAAGTTTTTCAAAGTGTCAAAGTTTTTGATAAAGTTTTAAAGTTGCAAAGTCTTCACCAAATATTATGAAAGTTTCAAAGTTTTCGCCAAAGTTTTTCAAAGTGTCAAAGTTTTTGATAAAGTTTTTCAAAGTGTCAAAGTTTTTGATAAAGTTTTTAAAGTTGCAAAGTCTTCACCAAATATTATCAAAGTTTCAAAGTTTTCGCCAAAGTTTTTCAAAGTTTCAAAGTTTTTGATAAAGTTTTTCAAAGTGTCAAAGTTTTTGATGAACTTATTGAAAGTGTCAAAGTTTTCGATAAACTTATTGAAAGTGTCAAAGTTTTATATAAACTTATTGAAAGTGTCAAAGTTTTCGATAAACTTTTTGAAAGTGTCAAAGTTTTTGATGAAGCTTTTCAAAGTATCAAAGTTTTCGATAAAGCTTTTCAAAGTGTCGAAGTTTTCGATAAACTTATTGAAAGTGTCAAAGTTTTCGCCAAAGTTTTTCAAAGTGTCAAAGTTTTCACCAAAGATTTTCAAAGTGTCAAACTTTCCGTCAAAGTTTTTCAAAGTGTCAAAGTTTTCGCCAAAGTTTTTAAAGTGTCAAAGTTTTCACAAAGTGTCAAAGTTTTTGATAAAGTTTTTAAAGTTGCAAAGTTTTCACCAAATATTATCAAAGTTTCAAAGTTTTCGCCAAAGATTTTCAAAGTGTCGAAGTTTTTTCCAAAGTTTTTCAAAGTCAAAATTTCCGCCAAAGTTTTTCAAAGTGTCAAAATTTTGGATTAAGTTTTTCAAAGTGTCAAAGTGATCACTATAGTAAATCAAAGTTTTCAAAGAGTCAAAGTTATAACTATAGTTAACTATAGTAAAGTATAGTTAACTATAGTATTTTTTTGTTAGGGAGTCTGTGAAATACCCCGCTCTGATGCGAATACACACAATTCTATTATGTTTACACAAGTTCAGTACAGGCAGATGCACGGTAGAATATGAAGATGACACCATATTTATACAGGAATGGATCCTATTATATGACATATGCCTCGGAAAAGTTTGTGCTTAAATTTTTAAAAATCTGCAATTAGTTGTTGATTAGAAAAATGCGATAAAAATTTGTTATGTATGGTACGGACAGTTTTTCAAAGTGTCAAAGTTTTCGCCACAGTTTTTCAAAGTGTCAAAGTTTTCGTCAAAGTTTTTATCAAAGTTTCGAAGTTTTTCAAAGTGTCAAAGTTTTTGATAAAGTTTTTCAAAGTGTCCAAGTTTTCGATAAAGTTATTGAAAGTGTCAAAGTTTTCCAAAGTGTAAAAGTTTTCGCCAAAGATTTTCAAAGTGTCAACGTTTTCGCCAAAGTTTTTTTAAGTGTCAAAGTTTTCACCAAAGTTTTTCAAAGTGTCAAAGTTTTCGCCAAAGTTTTTCAAAGTGTCAAAGTTTTCGCCAAAGATTTTCAAATTGTCAAACTTTTCGTCAAAGTTTTTCTTCAAAGATTTTGAAAGTGTCAAAGTTTTCACAAAAGTTTTTCAAAGTGTCAAAGTTTTCATCAAAGTTTTTCAAAGTGTCCAAGTTTTCGCCAAAGTTTTTCAAAGTGTCAAAGTTTTTGATAAAGTTTTTCAAAGTGTCAAAGTTTTTGATAAGGTTTTTAAAGTTGCAAAGTCTTCACCAAATATTATTAAAGTTTCAAAGTTTTCGCCAAGATTTTCAAAGTGTCAAAGTATTCGATAAACCTTTTCAAAGCATCAAAGTTTCCGAAAACTTTTTCAAAGCGTCAAAGTTTTCGATAAACTTTTTCAAAGTGTCAAAGTTTTCAATAAACTTTTTAAAAGTGTTAAAGTATCCAAGTTTTTGATAAAGTTTTTCAAAATGTCAAAGTTTTTGATAAAGTTTTTAAAGTTGCAAAGTCTTCACCAAATATTTCAAAGTTTCAAAATTTTCGATAATTTTTTTGAAAGTGTCAAAGCTTTTGATAAAATTTTTCAAAGTGTCAAAGTTTTCGATAAAGTTTTTCAAAGTGTCAAAGTTTTGATAAACTTTTGAAGGTGTCAAAGTTTTCAATAAACTTTTTCAAAGTTGAAAGTTTTTGATAAAGTTTTTCAAAGGTGTCAAATTTTTCGCGTTTTCAAAGTGTCCAAGTTTTCGCCAAAGTTTTTCAAAGTGTCAAAGTTTTCGCCAAAGTTTTTCAAAATGTCAAAGTTTTCGCCAAGATTTTCAAAGTGTCAAATTTTTCGCCAAAGTTTTTCAAAAGTGTCCAAAGTTTTTGTCAAAGTTTTCGATAAAGTTTTTCATAGTGTCAAAGTTTTCAATAAAGTTTTTCAAAGTGTCAGAGTTTTCGCCAAAGTTTTTCAAAGTGTCAAAGTTTTCGTCAAAGTTTTTCAAAGCGTCAAAGTTTTCACCAAAGTTTTTCAAAGTGTCAAAAACTAAAGTTTTTCAAAGTGTCAAAGTTTTTGATAAAGTATTTCATAGCGTCAAAGTTTTCAATAAAGTTTTTCAAAGTGTCAAAGTTATCACTATAGTAAATCAAAGTTTTCAAAGTGTCAAAGTTATAACGATAGTTAACTATAGTAAAGTATAGTTAACTATAGTATTTTTTTGTTAGGGAGTCTGTGAAATACCCCGCTCTGATGCGAATACACACAATTCTATTATGTTTACACAAGTTCAGTACAGGCAGATGCACGGTAGAATATGAAGATGACACCAGATTCATACAGGAATTTGATCCCATTATATGACATATGCCTCGGAAAAGTTTGTGCTTAAATTTTTAAAAATCTGCAATTAGTTGTTGATTAGAAAAATGCGATAAAAATTTGTTATGTATGGTACGGACAGACGCACGATTTAATTAAGTTGCACTGCAATTGAGAATTTGAGAATTTTTTTTTGCATCACTAATTTTGATGTCTGGTTTTTTATGTTTAACAAAATAATGTAATATATTAATAGTTCTCCAATTTTTCCTTCGGTAAAATTCGTATAACATATGTCTGTGACACTGATGTCCCCGTATGTCAGCTTATGGCGAGGATTGATTTCTCTCAAATGCATGTTTAAAGTCCAAAGGTCAAGATCAAACGTGTTGGTATCAAACGGAACTGTTTTAAAAGGAACACACCTATTAAATATGAAAGCCCTAGTACTGACTGTTCAAAAGTTATGACTAAGGTTAAAGATTTTTGAAAAGTAGGTCAAACTCTTAGGTCAAGTTTGAAATTTATATATACCAGCTGAAAGGTCTTGTCACAATAAATACACATAAGAAGAATGAAGCTCAAGATCCAACTGTACAAAAGTTGTAAGTTTCGGAAATATGTGGAGCTGCTTCTCATTTAGAAATGATGGAATTGTTTTCGTAGATTCGTAGATTATGTTCTTGATCTCTGAATTGCATGTACATCTCACTTTCAAATACCCGGTTGTCTGTTTCCTCCGGGCAAGATTTTCAATAATGTCCAGTTTAAAGCAACAATTACTCAGCCTTCATTGATTTACATTATTTTTTTTCGAGAAATAAATCCAATTTTTGAGATTCTCACATGGATCAACTGCATGTATATGTTTCCGGCACATCTTGGGCGCTTTTCAAGTATATTTTTAGATCGTGTTTTGATCTCCATCCATATGCCTATACTTTTCTTCATCAACAATATCGTTTGAATCCTTATCTTCATTGCATCATTGTTTTTTTCAAATTATGGAATATTGATTTCTTTAGAATTCATTCTCTCTCTCAAAGCGACACTTAATTTGTCCGTTCCCTTGCAATAATCCATCTATTATACACATATATCATCGTCGTTGTACTTCCCTGTTTGTAATTATCCTACAAAGAACTATCCTAGAATGCTGTTGTCTTGCTTGCATCTTTTTAGTTGACAATTTATATTAGACTAGGCAGAGTAACTCAGCAAATTAAATTAAACAAATTACACGTTTCTGATGTAAGCCTGATAAAGCCCAACACAGAAACCTAAAGCTATTGTTACAAGAAAGGTTGCGAATGACATCGATATAGTGAAACACACCAAATTAAATACATAACGTGGTAAGTTCAACAAAAAGCAGCGAACTTTATTGTAAATCGGGCATAAAATATAACGAACAAATACATCAGTAAGTAAATATAAAATCACGGCAAGGACTGGAAGCAAATGATATTGATCCTGTAGGGATACCATCCTCAATACATCAACTGTTTGTCTGTCAATATCTGAAAAAAAAAGACCCGTCAAAATCAAGGTTAATTGGCTAGAAAAACAACATAATATATTTTAAAATTAATGTAGTTTACACAAATAATGCTATATGCATATACATTTGCACTGAACGTCCAAGTTTTAAATTCAAGCAAATGGATTCCCCGTGCAATTTTACTTGATTGTTTGGTAGGTTGCTAGCTACATGTAGGTTGGGCAGACCGTGCAGATTTCATCCTTTGATGTTGTTTTAGTTGTTTTTGGAAATGGTTTTAACATGCCTCTAGTTTTCTTTGTACATGTATTTAAATAAGACATGTCCGTGAATAAAGCGAGGGTACATGTAACATAAATGGTTTTTATTTATAGATCCTCCTTTACTTTTCTTCTGAAACCCTACACCGTTTAACTCTTCACAATGGAAAAAATTCTTAATGCACTCTCTGAAACCTGTTTTAAATAGCATTGCCTTACATTAATTAATGCATCAAGTAACACAGTTTTTATCCGTTGTGTAACCACATAAAAAACATATAGCAAAGAAGGAGGGTCAACCCATTCATTTTGTCAGCTTAAGAGGATGGATCACTTAACTGGTATCTTGTGTTTTGATCTTTATTATTGAAAGTTATATAAAGGTAGCTGAAAAATACTTGTTTTATGTTTGAAATCTGAACACAATCTTCAACAATACAAATAAGAAAAAAAAAATCAAGTCATACATCGAAGTTTATTTGTGTACTCGTTATACAAATGTACATGCGCATTGTAAGTTAATCGTCATGATAACCTTAAATGTAATATTTATTATTATTTTTTTAATATTTTCTCATTGTTCAGCTGGAAGATGAAATTTGGATTAATAAATGATAATTCTTTTTTGTCTAAACAAATGCTTACCTGAAAATCCAAGCGATGCACTGGATTCATAAATTCGAATGACTTAGAATTAAGGTAAGGTTTGCATCTCCCTCCAACTTTTATTTTTTTTAATATGCACACATGCCATATATCAATTTATTCAGGGAGATTAGCTTCATCATTTAATATGATTTTCAAAGATATTGCCCGTCCCATTTTTTTAGTAAAAGACGCCAAATTTAACGTATTTCATATTTCACCTCGAATATTATTTTCATTGAAAAAATTGATTTATTTTATTAATTATCAAACTTTTATAATTAAAATGACCTGAATTAGTATAATTCATGCTTCTATTATTTAAACTATTAATTTTCCGTTATCAAAAATGTGAAAATTTGGGTAAAAAAGAAGATTTTTCAATTTTCCTTGATAAAGTGAAACCGTTGCCATGGCAACAAAAATATAAAAATCAACGTTTTACATATCTACCGATTCCATCAAATTCCATGAAGTTATTAATTCGATCATTTTAAATAATTTGAACCAAAAAAATATGTATGTCCCCAATATTATTTCCATGGAAACAGGGGCTATATTATGGGTTCGGAACACAAAAATCAGGCTTTTTCTACACTGATAAAGACAACATTGATATCACCTTGTCATGGTGAATGTTAAAGACTAAATGTATTTTTGATATTGTTTTTAAGCAAAACTTGGCCAAAAATATTCAAAATAAAACTCCTCCTGTGCTACAAGATGGTCTAAAAATTTATTCCATGGAAGAAATCTAGTATTTATGGCAATCTTTACATCTGAATATTCTGATGAAATTGTCCATGAATTATACTGCAACACCTTTAGAAGTACATGTATATGTTTATAAACATACTTCAGAACATGTTGCAACTAACCCAATTAAAAGCCTCTGAATTTGACCTCATGCTGATTTAGTTATTCCAACATGTAGTAATTTCTAGACATCTTTGTAGCAAAATATCTCTATTCAGTTATGTCTCGTGACTATCATTATACATGTATGCCATCTTTTGAGTGAAATGTTGTAAGCATTGCATCCACGAAGCTGCTGTTTTTATAATTAAATGATTTCTTTACTTCGAAGAGTAGAAATGCTATCTTGAAAGTAGCCTAATGTTTGTTTGCCCTCTCTTGACTCTGGGTAAAATTATTGGGTTGGTAGGTGAGAAAATCTTCAACAACATTTCTTTACGGGGAATAGAGGAATAAAAAGAAAAAATACTGCCCTGCATTCAAAAAAAAGTTTTCAGTCTGGTTATTTTAGTCAGTCGGTCTGGAGAGGCCGACAACCAAACATTTTTTAAAGATGGCCTATTTCTACACTTCATGGACATAAGCTCAATCATTGGATTAGGTAGTCTGAGAATCTAAATTGAAATATCAGACAGAACAAAATAAAGATGAATTCTAAGTGACATCAATTCATACTTTAATGAGTTTACAGAGTACTTCTGATTTCAGAGAAAAGGCAAATTCTGCAAAATGACATAACACTGTCATAAATATTTGTCAAGAACAGGGAAAAAGAAACAATGTTACAGTGATAGATATATCTCCTTGATATCCATGAAATAATAATTTAAATATAAAATTTTTTCTCCTTTTTAAAATCAAAATACAGAAAAAAATTAAAAGATTATAAATGTAAACAATTTTAAAATAAACTACATGTATTTGTGAAAGATTTTAATTTTAGTTGATTACTAAACTGGTCTTATCATTCCTACTAAATTAACAACCTTTCAATTTCCAAGTGTCATATTTTAAACTGTTAAATGTTCACTGCAGCTTTATTTACAAAACTCATCAGTTTTCAGAAATACTTATTTGAGCATATTAGGTCCTAAGAACAAAATTTAATGAATAAAAATATTAAATTTAATTGTTCCTGTATTAATTTCCTTGCAATTTTACAAAATAACCCTTTTAAGAAACTTGTTACTTGTAAGTGTAGACAAAAGCAACCTTCAATTAATACCTTAATGTATACATTTATTTTACTGAAAACAAATTCAAAGATGGACAAACAGAGCATGCACTGCAATCATCACATACCATGGAATTCTAATATATTGAAAACAGCATGTATATACTACCAGGTAGATAGGATGCTGTTAAACATTAAATTTTTTTCTATAATTTATAGACATATAAAAAATAGCATTGGGTACAACAAATCATCATTTCTTTTCCAAATCTCCATTGACTTTGCCATGTCTGGTTCAAAATCTTAGCTTGATCCATCCAACTTTCTTTAATATTCTTGAGCTGATATGGGATGACCTCTACTTTGATTGATGGCACAAATCTTTTAAGGAAACACTGAAGTACTTATTTTTGTTCTTATCTATTCCAATTGATGACCCAATTGATCTGAATCATATGTGTTCATTTTTACAATAACATTTAAGGAATTGCATTTTTGGAATTGCATAAGGAATTGGACTGAATTTCATTCACTCAATGAAATGAAATTTCCAATATAATCAATGAAGAATCAATATGAAATTATTGTACAATTTATACATGTAGATTGAATTAGTGAAATGCAAATGCTTGATCAAGAAAATTAATGTTCTTGTCATGCACAATTTGTATTAATTAAAATCAAACCTCATTTAAAAGGTAACTTGAACAGTTGAATACCTGTTCCAATAATGTTACAAATATTAGGCCTAAAAAGCAAGGATTTTTTTCATAATTTCTTGAATGAATGCATTTTTATTTTTTGGCAATGTTGGGATATTAGCCACATCCTGACATCCTTGTACCGTTTATTCATCGTTTTTAAATCTGTAGTCAGAAGATCATTCATAACTTTCAGTAAAATGAATAGTTAAATAATTACCTGATGAAAATACTATCAACAATCAAACTGTCAACACCATCATTGGACATGGTCAAATGCACCGTGACTTTTCTTCCCTGTTCGGACTGCATAAAGCATGATACTTTACAGGATACTCTCAGGTCTTTTCTTTTTTCCTTCCCATTCTCACTTAAAATTTTAGTGTAGTGGTGAAGCGAGAAACACACAACAGCACAATGCGTCGATAACTTTCTTCTGATCGGAATGGCCTACAACTTGCCACATTCCGTATCGAAAATAAACAAGTCCTCCTTTATTGGTTCATCCACATGCATCACGCTAATCTCAAAGGCTTTTAAGATTCCTATGCTTTGATTTATTATAAGACTTTCTCCTGAAAACGTCCTTTGTTTTTCTAGTCCTTACATTAATTTAAGTGACAACAAACATCAAGTATGACAGAGGAAATTCGTTACCGAGATGCTTAGCATCGCTGGTTTAAAGTCGCCTGTTTCAAACGCTTTGGTGATTCGCAAGAGTTATCTCCCTGTTAACGCAAACCTTACCTTAAAATGAGCGAGGAAAAAACATTTAAATGCATTTAATATCCCGATATTCAAATTGTGCAGTGACAGCTGAGGTTACAATGTATAAACAAATTTTACCCTTCATTGACTTTGGTTTCAAATTTCCTCCACAGCGTCAAACGATACGGAAACTTAATAAACAAAAGGAATTCAATATCATCCTAAAGATATTATCATTTACATTATATGTATAAACTGCATGAAAAAGTTTCTGTCATACGCCCGATACGTGTCATTTTTTTTTAAATATTTCCCACTTAAATTGATGCTAAAATCAAAATTATTACGCGTAAAGAAGACACAGGGCATCAAAAAGTCACATAATTTGCTTGAGTGGTGTATTGAGTGAAGTTTACTTTTTTTTTATTTATCTGACTTTTTTATGTTACTGCCAGCAATTAAACTCGGAAATCTTAACATTTGTTGTCCAAGAATGCAAATGTGCTTTAATAAAGGTGTACCACAGTGAATGTATTAGAAAAAAGGTAATAAAATAAGGCAGAATAAAGATGTCAAAATTGGATATAAAATAATTTTTTCTGGGTATGCAATGCAAACGAGTTCAAAAGCAAAAAATACCAAGTCATGAAAATAAATTCCTTCTTTGACCAAAGGAAGTAAAAGCAAATAATCTTAGTCTGCAGAAAAATCAATGTAAATAAACTATATTTCCTTTCAGAGATAACATCTTTATTAGGTAATTTCTAAAATTGCATTTTTTCCCCTCATTTAACACTATTTGAACGTGTCATCTGTGTAAAGGAAATTCGTCATGTGACCATAAATTGTGTAGCCATAAACGATCGTTGTATTTTCATTTTGACGACATACATGTATGTGAAGGATGTGATCAACACAATCAATTCATTCTGTTGAGTTTAAAAAAAAAAAAAAAAACAACAGAATTTTATGGTTTTACAGTTATAGCACATTGCTGTTTGTAATAATTCAGTCACAAATGTATAAGCCTTAGAGTTATTTATAAAGTCCTAGAATCATTTTTAAACTATCATCGGGATATTTACACCTTTTTGGACACACGACCAACCCGTATTTACATCTCAATAAAATTTTTATAAGAGTACCTTATGTCTTTATTAAATAACATGTAGCTTATCGGATTTACTTTAGGATATCTGTAAAAGACGTTTCTGCGAATGGCTGAAGTCAATAAGAAAAGGTATATGCTAGTCTTACAGTCTCCCGCTTTTCTTTCACCCCTTAAACAGTTAAAAGCCCTACTAAGAATTCGATTGATTTATATTTATATTTCACACGTATTTTCCTGTGGATTGCTACAACATCATTCAAAACACCGTAACACGGGAGGGGATCAAACGTTTAAAATATGCGTTTTTATTTCGATATAATCATATTTACAGAAAAGGCAAAGAGTTTAAAAATGTGAACACATAACCAATACTGATAGTCTCATAACCGCAAGGGTGTGTTGAAACAAATATTCCTAACGGTTTGCAAGTTGTAAGACACATAACTAAAAACGGCTTTATCTAGTGTTCTTATCAGCTTATAGCATGATAACTGATCAATACATTGAATTCTTGGCGTGCTTGTGACCGGTAAACAGGGGACTTCTATTCCTCCAAGACAACTCTGGAATTCGGGGCTCCGTGTTTCACCCTCTGTTACAAATTTGTTTTGTTCGTAGATTTCTTTTTAGGTCGATCATTGTTAGTTGTTAGACAATAGTTATCTTCACATTGTCATAGAACTGACAGAGTTTAAAAGTAAACACAAGAATT
>NW_026920140.1:0-16701 GCF_032062105.1 Saccostrea cuccullata
TAAATTTACTATTTAATGATCTTAATTTAAATTTTCATATTTATCTTATTAAAAGACTATTGATATTTTAATGTAAATATTGGTGCATTTATATTTTATAAATCAACTTTTTCGTATTCCACCTCTCAAAGTCAAAATTTTGCCTCAATGTAGATTAAAGATTGAACTTTAAAACCGTATCTCAGATTTTTGATGAATCTTCTTCTTCAAAAGTTACACCCATTTGTCTTTCAATGTTACCAATTTATAGGCCCAATTCTACATTTCCCCCAATAATTCTAGAACTGAGCAAGATATCAAAAATCTGAGATACGGTTTTGTGAACACACATTTGAGACGCATTCTGGCCAGTTTTCAGAGGAATTGGTCAATAAATAAGGGAGCTGAATCCTTTGAAATAATGACACCAACTGTCTGATCTTACTTTACAGTAGAGGGCAAAAACCCATTACACAACAAAGTCTGCCAAAGCTAGAAATATATGACACCTTGGAGATTCAGCTTTGGATACCTGTCACTCATCCATATTTCCTATGCATATTCACAAGAATGGGAGGTTCTATTATTTAAAAAGGTGCTTTTAATGAAGTAAAATAGATTCAATTCTGAATCAGAAAGATTTCCCGGCAAAATGGCAAGAGCTAAGCTCCACCTCCTATTTCATGGTCATTAGTGACCTGTTAGATCTCCTTCCCTAAATCTAGAGTCCCTGTAGTTTAATTACTGATAATCTCAGTGTGGCTAGTGAAGAATTCCCCATGTGGTCACAGTGATTTATTGCTCCTATCAGAGGCAGGCAGTGACAGACCAAATCAGAAGCTTCAATAACGGCACATTTACATGTGTTAGTGTTTATGTTTGATTATTGTTAAATAATTAGAAAACCATTTAATAATCAGCAAGAATTTTTCATGCATTATAAATCAAGCAGTAATTAGCATTGTTTTCTTAGCCAAAAATCTCAAAATTGACAAAAATCTTGAAAAAAGCCTTTGGTGTATCCTTAAGTATAAATTATCGCTTAATTATTATCATGAAACCCCTCAGTCAGCATTTAATTTAAGGTATTCAATGTATAATGAAGGGATTTAGATCAATTTTGAATAAATTTAAACTATTTTAAAAAGCATTGCTAGATGACGATAAAAGTGAAATTAACCAAATTCACATGACTGATTACGTCATGTAAGACGCCGGTCATTTTGCACCTTAAAAGTTTTTGAAGAGATATCTCCCCTAGAATAAATCAAAGTACTCAGAAGTACAGAGAGCCGGGCTCATTTACAGAGTAGAGTGGATTTCTTACATCAATCACGTTTACATTCTGATGAAAAAATTATTTTAAAACTATTAATATAAATGATAAGACACTGACAGTGAGTTTTTCAATCCTAATACCATGGTCGATTTTGTCAGAATCAGAATTAATCTGGTACCGCAGCTGAATGTAAACAAACAGGCCTGTCTGGTTCCCTCTCCTGCTTTACCTCGTATGTGTAGAGAACTACGGAAACACTGATTATCAAAAATCCTTACGCTAATGAACTATGTTCTTTGACTTATGAAGTTTTCAAAGTCATTACTACTAATGTTTATTTTATATAGATAAAACTTCGTTTTATTTTTTGTTGCTTTATTTAGCGTTTGTATTATCTCAAAAGCGGTTGAGAGTAAGAACTATATTTTTGCACGTAACTTTAAAATGGCAACTATGGGGTCAACATCCTGCCTTGAACAGGATCACATAAGCCGGCAATTGCTCTTTGAGCAATAAGCCCGGCTAAAAAGAAAATTTTTAATTTCTCAAAATCTCCATGGAAAATGATTCATTTTATTTAATAGATTAATTAAGAGAGTTTATGCTTATTTTCACCAAGATATTCGATTTAAATTCTAATTACTTTTTACAATATTTAAAAAAAACATGCACTGTCCATAGACTTTAATGTAAAATTCAAGGTGCAGTTAAATGGAAAATGATCAAATTTTTGTAACTTTCTTTGGTTGAGCATTTTATTTGGTAACACCACCAAAATGATACCATGATTAAAAATATGGGACAAATCATTTTTAGGTCGTTATACATTGTTTACCTTAATGATGAATGGTATTTCCTGACAAAGTCATTGTATCGATCATAGAACATACAAAATTATGACTTTAATCGAGACTGTTGACATTCTTGTTTCATCAATGAAATATGTGGAGTGAAATATTTGGAGATACCGAACAATACTCGAGTACTCAAGCTCAAAAGTCCATTAAACAATAGGTACAAATTTGGAGCAGGGCACATCAGAGGTGGGATCAGGTGCCATGGAAGAGTGAGCATCCCTGCCGACAGGTCACACCAGCCGTGTGCTTCTTGTAATGATCGGGAAATAACGGGGAAAATCCGTGTCCAACTTGATTGTCAATAAATTGCCTCGTTTAAGAAATTTTAATAATTTTCATTCTCAAAAGAAGCAAAAATCATTATTAAATTTACAGGTATTTTAAACACTTGCTCTCGAAATTTAAAAGGAGAAATATAACTGGATCAGTCTTGTTTAGTGGATTTGGCGCATATGTGTCGTTCATTTTTAGTTGTTGGAAAGGTCAAGATTTTTTTAATAAGTTCTGTTCGTTCTGCTCTTGATTTATAATAATTCAATGAACTTTTGCGCAATATTACTCGTTGGTTATCTTCATATTTCAGTTTAATTATCAGAATACTCAAGTTTGAGTCTGTAAAAAAACAGGTATAGAAAGTAATTCATTTTTTTCTATTTCAAAGAATTCAGTAGGAATGTTTTGTGTTAAGAATGCAAAAGCAAATGTGGAAAGCTGATATGAGATGTATGTCTCTTGATTTTAACAAAATCTGAAATCTGAAAAAATATCGATAATTGCTTTATTGATGGCATACTTTTAAAGTTTATGTTATTTTCCTATTTAACTATTATCTTCTATCTCTTTTTAAAAGAATTCAATCAAAATGAATAGATCGACTTGTGACCTAAACATGTGTATTCAATTATTTTAAAAAAAAACCTTATGAGGCATAAACAGAACCATTTTTACAATTAGTACAGTTCAGTTTTTATCAAACTTTATATCAGTCACCTTGAACTTAATTGATTTTTTTGGAATGTAAAAACAATTCCTCAGGATATTAAAATTACGAACATTTATGAATATATTGAATATTAAATAGATAAGCTCAATATTGCACCTTTATTTAATATAATTTTCTCAATTAAAAAAAACATTTTGCAATGGTGTAGAGATGGTTTCTAAGTAAACCCATTTCAAAGCTCGTTTAATCTCTTTTTATTATATGCGAAGAGAAAAAAAAATATTTCGTTGCACAATTTCTTTTTGATTTAAATTCAATTGAAACTAAATGAACATCTTAAACTTCACTTTGAATTTAAAAAAGATACTTTTTATTTTAAAAAATAATAAATTTACCCCATAATAGTTCCATCCATGATCCTCGCATTCAGGCCAATGTTTTCTATAATACCTCCCCTCCATTGTGAATGAAAAATAGAGATACCAACAATTACATCAGTTTCAGGAAGTAAAAATTAATAGATGATTGTAGTCTTCTTTAACTTTCTTGTTCTCTCCTTGCATTGTTTCAAGCACAGTTCCTTTTCATCAATGAAATTAATGTAATATGAGATTCTCTAAAAGACAGAAATGTGTGAACATGAAGAGTTTTGAATTCATTCCGGTAGAAATGATTGTGGAACTAAAGTATGAATAGGGACATAGCATTTAAATGCTGGAATTTTTCGTACGTAATTATCTACAAACAAAACGTTAAATTGCAGAGTTTTTTAAAGACGAGAACATCTAACAATAGGCAGCGCAAATTATGTATGTGTGTAAACCACCGCTGTGCCCTGAATGAGTTCTCGTATCGATTTTTGTAAATAAAGGTACATGTACTGCAGTGATCGAACGCCAATGTCTTTCTTATTCTTTAAAACACCTCGTTGGTGTGTAGATCTTTTGATGAACTACAATAATTAGGCTAAATTGCTGTCAAATATAAAGATTACATACAATAATCAAGCTCAAAAGCCCATTGCTATATTACAAAAAGATCAGAGCAAACACGGACCTCTTAAACATCAGAGGCGGAAGTAGGTACAATGAAGGAGAACAGACAATGGATAATCACAAAGGTTAAATTTAACTACTGATAAAATATTAAATCACAAATATTTAGAAAATGTACGATCTCGAATATCTAAAAGAATGAATTTACAGATTGACTTCATCAGAGCTTCCATCGATCGTGCTGTGTTATTCAAGAATCAACTGAATGAAATTGATAGGATTTTGTTTCAAATTAATGTATCAGATTTATAAATTCTATGGTCGATACAATGACCTTGTCAACAAATACAATTTATCATTGAGACAAATGCTGACTGACGTTTTTCATACTAATTGTTAGTCCAATATTTATACATTGAATTTACGATGGATTTTTCCGCTATTTCCCGATCATGACAGGGAGCACACGGCGTTTGTGACCGGTCAGCAGGGGATGCTCACTCCTCCATGGCACCTGATCCCACTTCTGATGTTTTGGAGGTCCGTGTTTGCTTTGCTCCTATTTTGTATTGTTTTATGAACTTTGATATTGAATAATGTTCGTTATCTCCATATCCTTCATTCGATTGTTCAGTGTTTGGGTCGATGTTTTGGGTTCGAGCTTTTTCAGAATTTTTGAGCAACGTTTTCTCAAGCATTTTTTTTCAAACAAAACAAGAAAACGTAGTATAGTGTATACATTTTTAAGGAGATAACGAATATTATCAAGTTCAAAGAGTTCATTCGAACACTATAAATTAAGAGCAGAGCAAAAAAGAATCTCCTGACCATAAAAAGTGGGATCAGGTACTCTGGAAGAGAGAGCATCCTCTACCGACCAATCACACCCACCGTCTGCTCCGTGTCATGATCGAAAAATAACGGGAAAATCTGTCGAAATTTTCATATGTGTAAAATATGGTCTAACACTAAGTATGAAAATGTCATTTAGTAATAGACTTGTGATAAATTGCACTTGCTGACATGATCTTGGTGTCTACCAAAGAACTTACGAAATGATGGCTTTAAACGAGACAATGAAATTTCTGTTTTAACAATGTTTGTCAATAAAGTGCCTCGTTTTAGATATTGTTCATTTATTATTTCTGATTTAATTAAAAGTATTAATGAAGGATATAGCAAACAGTATTCAAAATCAAAGTCCATAAAACAATACAAAATTGGAGCTGAGGAAACACGGACCTCCAGAACATCAGAGGAGGGATCAGATGGCGTGCATTGGAGGAGTAAGCATCCCTTGCCGACAAAATCATTGTCATAATCGGGTAATAATGAAAAATCCTTCGAACTTTTTTTGTGTAAAACATGGTCTAACACTAAGTAAGAAAATGTTATTTAGTAATAGACTTGCGATAGATTGTATCTGCTGACATAGTCTCGGTGTCGACCAAAGAACTTAGAAATGATGGCTTTTAGCCAGATAATGAAATTTCGGTTTTATCATCGTTTGTCAATAAAATATTCGTTTTAGAAATTGTTCGAACGCGAACATGCCGCTGCATATCAAATCTTCTGAGAGATATATATATATTATTATAACAGTAACTTGATCCGAAGGGTCGTATCACGTCGAGTTGACAGGCGCGGATCATCAGATCTAACGAGACGCGAAGCGTCGAGTTTGATCTGATGATCCGCGCCTGTCAACGAGACATGATACGGCTCTTCGGATCAAGTTACTGTTATAATGATAAATTTATTATATACCCCCTCATAACTAGCAAAATATAGCAAAAGAAAACTTTAGAGATCAATTGCATAACATTTATCCATAAAACAAAGCATAATAACAAGGGACTTTTTAACGCGCAAGAAAAATAACGTCATATTTCTGCGTACTACGTCATCAGTTTCAGAGAGTGGTGATATGGATTCAGAAAACAACATGTTGGTGATCCGGAAAATCGGATCACGACGTCACGTGATAGCGTAAATTCAACAGTAAAATTGGGTGATACACATTAGGTATATAATAAAAAGCCATATGCATGGTAATGTAATAAAGATTTAATGAAAAGGATTTAAATTATATTATCTTCCTATCCAAAAGAAAAAAGAAAGAAAGGAAAATAAAAAAAACATGAAAAAATAAATAACATTTGATGAGAAGTATAAAACGCTTATTGTTTTCTTTTTTTGTATCCGATAATTTTTTAGTCAATTAAGGTAGGATTCTTCTCATATTTCTTGTATTTAAAAATCAATGAAATTTTCACAGAATCAAGAAGACAATATCAGTAAGTGATAGTATCAGTGAAATTAAATTTGACCGTTTTATGTGAGAGGCAAGGTCAGGTCAAGGTCATAATATTTTTCCTTGACATTTAGAGTAAAAAATATTGTTGCAAATCATGTCATGCTTACTTCTATCTCAAAAGTTTAAAGATTGTTCTTTTTGCACAAAAAGATATTACTATATCGGGTCTAAACATGATATTACCAAATTTTCATAAATAATTTAACTAAACTGGATATTGACTAATCCGAATTTTCTCTGTTTTCTTAATTTTTAGGATATATTAGTTATTTTCATATGCTTCCTATATTTAACTTTTTCTTATTTTCACATATAATAAAGTAGTCTTATAAATATACAAAATGATACAAAAACAAAAAGTTTTGATCGTTTACTAAGAGAGAAAAAATACTTTTTATGGATTTTTGGCTCAAACCTTTACTTTGTCTGGAAGCGTTTAAAAGCTAACATAATTCTAGTTTGTTTGAAAAATCATATTTATTTGATATATTTTGAAAGCTTATTCCCTCATTATTAATCTAACTTACATTTGAAAATTTCTCCAAGTCTTCGATTGTGTAAAAATTATAACTAAATTCGTTGTTCTATTATAATTTTGAGAGGCAGAAAAGAAGATATTTTCGTACGCCACCATTCCGCCAAAAATATAGTAACTGCTGGTTTTCAAACGCAGTTTACCATTTCTTTTTAAAGTTGTACAATTGTGATGAGGAAAGAAAAATATGGTCTTTTAAATGATTTACACCTCAATATATAAGACATATAAGCAAATTTACTTTGAATGTTTCATCTAGTTAGAAACCAGAGAAGAATCCTACCTTAAGGTAGGATTCTTCTCTGGTAATAAATAATAATAAATTCTTTTATTTAGACAGGATAGCACAATTAGTACATATGACTAGTTTACATTGTGGTCCTGTATAAAACATACTTACAGAGTAAAAAATAATATATACATAGCATATTATATCAGACAGTCATATTTGTACATACTGATAAATAAACTACTAGTATTAAATATTGTGCCATACGATAAAATTCATTTGAGAACAACTTCTTCACCTGTTTAAATTATAATTTTGCAAATATGCAGATTTAAAAGAAGCTAAAGAATTACAGTTTCTGGTTCCATAAAACTGCAGATGAAACATTAAAAGATCGTTTATAATACTCTGTTCGTGCTTTTGGAATGTATAAAAGGCCACTAACACTACTCCTTGTTGCCCTAGAGCTAACCTGGCTAACATATCTAAAAACATGCAAATATTCTGGTGTCAAACTTTTCATAACTTTCAAAGCAAGGACAAGTTTTCTATATATAAAATAATTATGTATAGGCATCCATTTAAGAGCACTAAAAATGTCAACAGTAGGGGGGTTTGAATATCTTTCACATTCATGATAATTCTAGCGGCCCTTTTCTGTAATCTAAAAATTCTATCAATAAAACTCTTGTTTTTGGCTGAACACCAAACAGTGCAACAATAGTTAAAATGAGGAAAAATAACAGTGTTATAAACTTTTAACAATGCTGCCTTTGACATAAAATTTTGAAGACGGCGTAAAATTCCTATTTTTGTGAAAGCTTATTACATAAAAATTCAATTTGTACAGACCAGGTTAAACATTCATCTATATGTACACCAAGTAGTTTGGCACTTTTAACAGTCTCTAATATAACATCACCTACTTTGATACACAATTTTCTACATTTTGAGAGCTTTTGTGCAGTACCAATCAACATGCATTGCGTTTTCTTTAAGTTCATCGTAAACTTATTACTTTCCATCCATTTCATAGAGTTTAAAAGATCATCATGCAACCTTTCTTCAATAACATCAATAGATTTATGTGACACATCCTGTGACGTATCATCTGCATAAATATTGACATTTGAGTGCTTCAGACATTCTGGATAATCATTTACAAACAAAATGAAAAACAAAGGCTCCAATATAGATCCCTGTGGCACTCCTATTGTAACATCTTTTTCATCAGATAAGACACTTTTCCATCTAACACATTGTGATCTTCCACTAAGATAAGACTGAAACCAGTTAAAAGATCTTTGACATATGCCATATGACAAAAGTTTGTGCAACAATACTGCATGATTTACAGTGTCAAAAGCTTTACTAAGATCAATAAAATGGCTTCTGACTAAATGGAATAATCAATGTACATTTGTTGATATTTCTTATATATTTAAATGTAAGAGATTTAAAAGACCATATTTTTCTTTTCTCATCACAAGTATACAACTTTAAATAGAAATGGTAAACTGCGTTTGAAAACTAGCAGGGACTACATTTTTGGCGGAATGGTGGCGTATGAAAATATCTTCTTTTCTGCCTCTCAAAATTATTATAGAACATTGAATTTAGTTATAATTTTTACGCAATCAAAGACTAGATGAAATTTTCAAATGTAAGTTAAATTAATAATAAGGGACTAAAGTTTCAGAATATAGCAAATAAATAAGATTTTTCACACATACTAGAACTATCTTGGCTTTTAAATTCTTCAAATCTAAGTACAGATTTGAGTCAAAAATCCGTAAAAAGTGATATTTCTCTCTTAGTAAACGATCAAAACTTTTAGATTTTGTATCATTTTGTACCTTTATGTGACTTTACTATATGTAAAAATTGGAAAAAGTTAAATATAGGAAGCATATAAAAATAACTAATAAATCCTAAAAATTTAAGAAAAGTAGAGGAAATTCGGATTAGCAAATATTCGTTTTATTTAAATTATCTATGTCAATTTGGTAATATCGTCTTATATGGTAGTATCTTTTTATGCAAAAAGAAAAACATTCAATCTTTTGAATTACAAGTAGGGATCGCATGATTGGAGACAGTAATTTTTTACTCTTAATGTCCAGGAAAAGGTAATGACCTTGACCTGACCTGGCCTCTAATATTAAACGGTCAAATTTAATCTCACTGATACCATCACTTAGTTATATTGTCCTCTTGATTCTGTGAAAATTTCATTAATCTTTAAATACAAGAAATGTGAGAAGAATCCTACCTTAAGTCATTAATTTATTTGAGTGCATAATTTAAAGAAGACATCAGTCAGCATTTTGTTGAGCAAGAACACAAGAATTTATTATATTATTTCTGATTTGATATGAAGTAATAATCTTAAATGTTGAACAAGCTTAAGAAACAAGAATATCATATAATCAACAGTCTCGTTTAAAGTCATCATTTTCGTAAGTTTTATGGTCTATACAATGACCCTGTCAGCGAGTACAATTGATCAATGAGTCAGTATCCTAACTGACGTTTTTCTTATTATTAGGCCATTATTTACACACCGAATTGTCGATAGATTTTTCCGTTATTTCCCGAATGGCGATTATGACTAAGAGCACTGGGCAGGTGTGACCGTTTGGCAGTGGGATGCTCACTCCTCCATGGCACCTGATGTAGGTCCGTGCTTGCTCTGCTTCTATTCTATTTTGAATAAATAAATGGACTTTTCAGCTTGAATACTATTCATATATTATCTCCATAAATTTCATATATAAGGATCTTCA
The DNA here is from genome assembly GCF_032062105.1 of Saccostrea cuccullata. Taxonomy (NCBI): domain Eukaryota; kingdom Metazoa; phylum Mollusca; class Bivalvia; order Ostreida; family Ostreidae; genus Saccostrea; species Saccostrea cuccullata. The sequence goes on from NW_026920140.1 coordinate 9,921, forward strand.
AATAAATGCAATGCATGATATCAAATGATTGCATCTATGAATTGACCTTAGCCGCATGAACAAACTGTTTATCAAGATACCAACTATTAAAATTGATGCAAAGCATCAAATCGGCCACAAACAATATAAGCAGTTCAAAAAGCGGTAATTTTACAATTCTTAAGAATTCTCAGTCACTAAAATTGTGAAATCACACCAGCATCGCGTAACGTCATTAGTTTCTGTGGTCAAACAAAAAATTGTTAATTATGTCACAGCCGCAATATATTTTACTCCATGAATTGAATAAACAACAACGGCTGGTGGGTTCTTTTGTATTTCTCTATTTCAATTACTTTTGATGATCAATATAATAAGAATAATAAGTAAAAAGGTGACCTGTAAAATAAATGAATACACTCATACACTAACACTCACACATTTAATTCGTTTAGGAGATTTCAACTGTTGTCTTTAATTAGATAATTAATTCATAAGGTATTTAACTTATTCAAAGCAACGGTGGTAAATTAATTCTTACCGAACAGAAAGGTTTAATTTGTCATTATTAAATGTTCAAAATGACTTTATGTATATGGAGAGGAGATTTACTCTTCCTTCCCTCCGACTGTCTTAGGGCCGGTGGAGTGAGTTATTAAGGGTGTTTGGCGCCAAGCATGCGTATTTGGTTCCAAAGTAGTAAAACCACTCACACATTTCTCACACTAAAATATCAACCAATCATACACCTTCAGGCCGCACCCATTCTGTCACAAACACCTTTGACATTTCACACTCCCAAACTAACCAATAGACATTCAACCCCATAAATATGAATGAGCAACTTCATGAATGAACTTTACACATAGTAAATTCCAGAGGACTGTAATTTACTATGCTGTATATGTGAAGATGATTATGATGATGGTAATGAAATAATTAGTATATTAGGTCACATATTATTAATAAATAAGTTATACAGTATTAATTATAATACAAATTTATTCACCCTGTGACATTCTCCCCCTCTTAGAGAAAAATGTCTCCCGACATTTCAAATATGAAACAATCAGTTAAATTAAAACAATAACGCCTAATACTTGACACTTGATCATTGTAAATGTCTTCTCCTGTAAACAAGATCTCTAATGCATTAGTAATATGAGTTGCAATGCTAATGATCAATCAAAAGAACAAGCATAATCCAAGTAAAATCAAATACACTATTCTGAAAAACAATACATGATAAGTATCATAAAATAAACTAAGTAACTACTCTAAGCTACTGCTAAATCTATTGTCATAAAACTACAATACACACTTACTGTATATTATTTTATATCATTAATAAAATTAATTTAGTAACTCTTCTAAGTAAATTACTAAATTCCAGATAATAAAACTATAATACATAAAGCCTCTCTTTCGACGCTTATGTCTAGAATGGCTGTGTTAAATCTAATATTTGTTTATGAAATGAAAATGTACACGGTGCAGTACTTTCGGTACTTTGATTTTGAATGCCTAGAACGTTCTAATGCATTACATCATAAAGGATAACCTGGATTTTGCCAGAATTTACTAGATTTTCTTATTTGCGTTGTTTTTAAAAATATTGTAAACAACTGCACAAGAAAATATAACTTTATTCGGACCATTTATACATTATATTGCACAGTTTTAAAGCTATCAAAATGACCGTTTTTGTCCGTAAAATATAATTCTGTATTCTTAAAACTTTACCGGAGAATCAGAGCGCATGCGTATTTGAGACACAGCATTGTCAAACTTACATCACACACGTGCTGGCAAGGGCAAAGAGAAGTTGAAGGCAAAGAAAGAAGCAGTCATGTTGCTATCACCAAGAATTACTTTCAGATGTTTGGAGCAGGGATGTAAAATGCAGAAAATGCGACATCTGCATACAAAGACATTCAAAAACCAGGTAACCTTGGCGTTTTTTAAGTTGCGTAATTGGGACTTCACATGGTCGGCACAAGATTTGTGTTAAACCTTGATAGTTTATTTCGTAAATTGTAGCCTTATATGAAACTTGTATTTGTGATAAATTGATAATTCTTTACGATAATTTCAAATAACATTGATATATTTGAGGTAGTTTGTTTCAAATGATGTTTCACATGATGTAATTAGCACTACTTTCATATTGTTAATTGACTACCAATGTGAACCCATCATTTACTGTTACTTTTCCTTTTACAAGCCAAAAGAACCATTGATCCCTCTGTTTTAAACTGTCAAAATACTGATGTTGTGTTTTGATGTCTTATTGCATCATGTTGCAAAAGCTTGTTAATGTTCTCAGTTAAAGATCTCTAAGAATTATGCAACCTAACTGTATATACCTTACATAAGAGCAGAATTTTAGATATAAAATCTTTGAGATTTACTTTTGAGAAAAAGTCTCTTGCATGCTTAAACCTATCTCATTCCAGTTATAGTTAAAAAAGGAACATTTAGGAATTTTCTTGGTTATCACATCTCTTTTATGTTGATCAACTCTAAATTTCAATTCACTTGGTGTCCTTATCATATGAAAATAAATTGATATTGATTTGGTCTTGTAGATACCCTTGCTTGCCCTAAATGGAAATCAGGCAGTGCAAAAAAGGAACAAGTGAGTACACACTTCTAACCAAAAGAAAAATTAAGTTGACAATGGTAAAAAATATTCAATATGTTAAACATGTCAATTACATAAGTGACAAAGTAAACATCTTTTGCTACTCAGTGACAGAACAAGTAAATGCCTACAAGTGAAATTAATCGGTTGTGAACAATAAATGATCCAATAAAACTAAAATCATATAATTTAATTTTGCTAAAAGTTCTGGAAAGGTGAAGGGTCAGGTCATAGGGATAGATCTGGGAACAACAAACTCCTGTGTAGCCGTGATGGAAGGAAAGACCCCCAAAGTTCTGGAGAATTCTGAGGGATCCAGGACCACTCCATCTGTCGTGGCCTTCACTAAAGACGGAGAGCGACTTGTGGGGATGCCTGCCAAACGTCAGGCCGTCACTAATGCAGATAACACATTCTCCGCCACCAAACGACTCATCGGGCGACGATTTGAGGACCCAGAGGTCCAGAAAGACATGTAAGCCTTGTATTTCAATTATTTTAATATTTACTGCAGAATTTTCTTAAGTTAGGAAGCCATTCTCTTCATTGCAAATATATAGTGAGATGTAAAATGAGGAGACAGTGCGTTTGTGAATGTTAATTTCTGTATTGTAGGAAGACCGCATCCTTCAAGATTGTGAAGGCAACTAATGGTGATGCTTGGGTAGAGGCTCATGGGAAGATGTACTCTCCAAGTCAGATTGGAGCCTTTGTTCTGATGAAGATGAAGGAAACTGCTGGTATGTTACCCGTGTGACTGTCTACTACTTTAGGATAAAGTAATCTGCCCTTGTCAAAGATGTTACCACATAACGTCTTTGGCAAGGGAAGATTACTTTGTAACCTTTTAGTTATGGATAGTAACAGTTATTTTGTTTGGTATCTTCTGTCCATTGTGGACATGCTATGGCAAGGTTTTATGCTTCTTAGTCTTGGAATGTACTAGTTTTCACTGATCACAGGAGTTGATGATGACCATTATTTGCTACTCTTGACAGTGTGGATGATGAATACTTTTCACCAATTAACTCTGAAACTCCTGAACAGTGAACAAATAATAGGTCTTGTTGTAAACGTGGATATTGTAACTTGTTGCTTGCCTAGATTTCAGCACAAATCTTTTGAATATGGTTTATGTCTTTGTTCTTTCATTGCTGGCTAATGTTTTTGATAGTTGGAAGTAACTTCTTTTGACAGGCATATTATGGGGTGGCATTTCTTGTCTATTTAGGGTTGTCCCCAAGACTCATGTCTTGTTATAATCCCTTGTTATCTGGGTATCCCCATAACTCCCTAAAAGGGGAAGAACTATAACTCTCCATCTACTTTTTTAAATGTTCCTTGTTATTTCAATTCTTGGGGTTAACCCTGCTATTGTTTTTTTCGTGTCCATATAAGTTTTGACAAATGTCCTAAAGAGTGCATCTTGATTATTATTAGGCTTAATTGTGTAATTGTAGCGACACCAAGGAGACAATTTAAGCAATTCAATTTACGAGAACCATTGATAAAAAGGTCCCAGGTGATAAGCTGGTAAAATACTAGGAAATATAAAGAGAATATAAGAGGTTAAAGTATGGAAGGGGCCCAAAATAGTGTCTTCCTTTGTGCTATATTAGTATTCTGATGACTTTTTAAAAACAAATAATTTTAATGAGCCAGAAGCTAGCCTCTGTTGAATACACTAGTTTTTACTGATCACAGGAGTTGATGATGACTGTTATTTGCTACTCTTGACAGCGTGGCTGATGAATACTTATCACCAATTAACTCTGAAACTCCTGAACAGTGAACAAATAATAGGTCTTGGGTATTCAGATCATATCGATTGCCAAATTCTCTCGTTTTATAGACACACCTATTGAGTAAGTTGTATTTTTTTTTTTTAAATCTCAGTGCTACCTAAAGTATATCATAACAGGGTTTGACACAAAGCTTTTGGAATACTAGATCAGTTGGGCTACTCTTGCAAATTTTTAATAGTCCTGACACTTTAGCCACTAGCCCTGACCAAACTTTAGAAGAAATATAAAAAGTACGAAGTAGTGATGATTATAGGATTAAACGTTCTTTTTTCAGAATTTATCGATGTGTAAACTCTGCCTTTTTACTCACAAACTGAATAAAAGTGCGAAGCACTTTTATGTAAAGTTTGTGAGTAAAAAGGCAGAGTTTACACATCGATAAATTCTGAAAAAAGAACGTTTAATTCTTATAATTCCAATTACGAATTTTTTAAATCATTAAAATTATTTCCCTTTGAGGCCGCCATACAATCCGTTATTTTGTACGGCGTAGGAATACTTTATGTCGCAAAGAAACGTATACAAGATGAATATCGATAAAATCCATTTTAAATTGTCAAAACAATCAATAAATAAGCTTAAAAAAACTCATTGAATGTTGTTTAAGTCAACAAATATCGTAAATACGCGTATTCTCCAGAATAATTCGTCCTTGACCATGGCCATGTTGACATTTTTAAAACAACAACGTCATAACGAAAGATGCAGACTGACGACGTCCTCGATTTGCTCTGGTTCGGTCAAAGATTTGGGGAGAATATGGGATCTGTAGGATGTAAACATATGAATTTGATGCTAAAAAGGCAAGAGTCTGAGGTACGTTTCTTTTCCCTATCACAACGATAGGCCTACCAGCTGAGCTGATATGGAACGTCGAGAAAATGACAGCATGATCAGGGATTTTTTAAAATTCACACTCGTGATCCGACAGCGACATAAACATAATATTCCCGTCTGTCAGTCCTGTTTATCTCCTTTTCATTCATTCATTCGATCATTCATTCATTCTTTCATTCATTTTTATTTCAAGTTTCTTGTAATCATAATTTAGCTAAAACGGACTACTTAAAGTAGTTCTAATTGAAGAATTCATCGATGTGTAAACTTTTTCTTGAATTTGTTTTCGTCCAATCAAAACACAGGGAATCAATAAATAAAATTAAGATTGGAATTATTTAAAAATAACCCTTTCATAATCTGTTGAATTGTATTGGTTTATCTTTTCCAATGTAATCCGTATTTAATTAACGACATTTTCCCGCATGTGTCAATATCAAAACTAGGTCATATACATGCGGCTGGTCGTGTTTAGTCCTAACTTAATCAACTTGTATTCAATATTAATATCAATACCATTAAAGAGAACATGCTGAAGAGAATTTAAAATGTTAAGTATGGTAAAAATATTAGTATAAATAAGTGGTTAATGTGAGTTCTGTGATGACTATTTGCTACTCTTGATGTGAAACTGATGTCAAACATCACCATGGAGACTGAGATCTCACGTGTTTCCAATGTATACAACTTCTATATCTGTTCTGTCATATCACAGATGACGATATCTACATTATGATATCACCTTGATGACCTTTATTGTAGATAATTACCTGGGTCAGAAGGTGAAGAACGCTGTGATCACCGTCCCCGCCTATTTCAATGACTCCCAGAGACAGGTATAGTCAAAACTATCAGTTCGAATCGAATTGTTTCGCAAAATTGGTCATAAAACAAACATTCATGCTAAGGAATACACAAGGCCAGATTTTGAAGGATTTTCTTTCTTGTTTTAATTTCAGGCCACAAAGGATGCTGGACAGATTGCGGGGCTGAACGTGCTAAGAGTTATTAATGAGCCCACCGCTGCTGCCCTGGCGTATGGAATGGACAAAAGCGACGATAAAATGTGAGTGACATTCTGCAAGGATCTATGTCGATAAAAGATAACAAGAAGAAGTATGAATCAATATGAGAATTAGATATTTACATAGCATATTTTAAATTTTTAATGAGCTTGATGTAATAAGTACTACTGTCTAATATGTACTATTTAGTTTCTCATAAAAGATGTTATTAATGATAATGAAACTTTTTGATACTTTTCTCATCATAAATTGTGTTGTTTTATGTATGAATACTATCCAGTGTCTCATATAAAATCTTTTCTTTTATTTCAGTATTGCGGTGTATGACTTAGGAGGTGGAACTTTTGATATCTCTATTCTGGAAATGCAGAGGGGAGTGTTTGAAGTGAAATCCACCAATGGAGATACGTTCCTTGGAGGAGAAGATTTCGACAATGCCTTGGTCACTTTCTTAGCCAGTGAATTTAAACGAGATGTAAGTAAATTTTATC
>NW_026920141.1:0-16721 GCF_032062105.1 Saccostrea cuccullata
GTTTGTAAGATATATTATAATCGTTTGAACGATTTAAAAATTTGTTTGTACGATTTTTCATATCGTATGAACGATTTAGAAATTCGTTTGTAAAATCTTTGCATAATTTGTTATATTGTCTGTACGATTTTTTACTTCTGATTCCCAACAGAAGCGTACTTGATAAGAAACCTGGTAAAGCTATTGTCTTAAAAGCCCATTCCTACTAGTTGAAGAAATTTAAAAAGTACGTATAATGAATGATTATATTGTTAAGGTCTTCCGTCTTCACGGAAGACCTTATAGTTATTGCTCTGTTTCTTATTATTATTATTATTATTATTTTTCTGACACGATTTCTCGACAACTACTGGATAGAATTATATGAAATTTTCAGGAAAGATGTGTTGTAAGATATTCTTGAAAGTTTCAAGACAGTTTTTGGAAATTCCTCTCTGGTGCCAAGTTTTGGACCATTTTCCTGATTTTAAAACGACATTTTGTCCACGATTAAGCTCAAAAACAGAAAAAGATATCAATATGAAACTTTCAGAGTTAATAGATGATGATCAATACTTTTCAGGACGCAACTTTTCGTTCGTCGTCAGTACTTCCTGTCGCTACCGGAAGCAAATTCAAAAAGTCCAAAATTTCAACTTTCTTTGTTTTTCAATATTTTTCATTTATTTTTGGAATATTAATAGAGACACTTCTATTGATGCTTACTATATAAATTGTTTTGATATTGGTTAATCTGAACTCTAGATATTAATATTTGAAAATCTGAAGCGGGCCCAAGATGGCGGCTGTCTCTGTCAACTCCGACATTTCGCGAGTAGGGGCTTATGGAGGCAGCTGAGCGTTTGATTAAATTATTCTGACATAAGAATACATGAAATTCAAAAAAAACAACTTGGACTCTCATGTAGTAGTACGTTGCAATTCAGTGTCAATCTTATAAAAACTTAATTTCCGTTTCACTGCTTTAGTGTTATTGGACTAGATACGATATGTAATGTGTACAATGTGTTAAATATACTTTCCTAAATAAAAAAATAAAAAAAAAAGGTGATAAGAATGTTTTATTTAATTAATTTCATTGAAGCGATTGCACCTCTTTAATAGATCAGTACAAAGAAAAGGTGCAAATATTTACGCGTGGCGTTTGACACGAAATTATTAATAGTGGCCCGCCTTTTATGATTCTTAGACAGGTGTACTGTTGCAAAAGTATACACAAGTATATTTAAAGCAGTATTCCCAATAGCTAAATGGTTTGTGCGTTGGGGAGAAAAGAGAAAAAAAAGGCGCATTCACGTTGGCGACCTGGATTCATTCCTCCTTGTGATCAAAATTTTGAATCACATTTCAGCTCGATTTTACAAGTTTTTTTTCCTGATTCGGACGGAAGACCTCTCGTTGCTCGCAACGAGATCGTATATTAGTTTATGATCAGTGATTCATTTGTATAATCGGACACGACACTCCATCAACTGAGAACAGGTAGTGTACAATCTTCGTCTTAAACAGTTTCTTTTCCTTAAACACACTTCCTTCGAATCTTGCATATATAGCAAGAGGACATCGAATAATTCCTTGAAAAATGGTAAATCCTGCCATTATAGCTTTCCAGTACAACCACATGTATTCATGCAATTGACCGCATGACTCTCTATCAGTGAAAAGAGATACATTCCCATATGTCGGATTTGTTCTTGCGTCTTAACAATCCCAACTTAGCTGTTGTCCTTTCCAACGTTCGTTCACTAAGAAAGACTCAACGAGTTTTCGAAGGATCTGTCCAAAAGTTGAAATCAATCTTGAAATATCCCTTGATCAATTTTTCTCTGTCCTTCTTCGTGTCATTCATTAAAACTATGCGTGGATACGTTGTCCTACTTGTTTGCAGGTTTTCTACTACGTTTCTTCTACGTTTAATAACAAGAAATAAAAATTGTACAAACGATTTGCTAAATCATACAAACGATTTTATAAATTATGAGACTATTTTAATGAAAATCGTTAAATCGTACAAACGATTTAAAAATCGTCAATGATTTGAAAAATCGTTCAAACGATTTGAAAAATCCTACAACGTTTTTTAATTCTTTTTTTACATTGGACAATATGGCGCAAAAATCGCCGTCGAAGAAACAAGTAAATCAATATATGTTTCATTACCTGGTACTTCTAAAATCATTGATATAACTCATATCACAAATGCGGGTGTGTGCCCAACGGAGTTTTATCTCAACTCATCCCACCTCTTACCACTGGATGTTATGGAGGTCCGTGTTTGCTCTGCTTCTATTTTGTATTGTTCTATGGATTTTTGATCTTGAAGACTGTTAGTTTTCTCCATATGTTCCATCAATAGAGGGAACCCCTTCATTTACTCCCAGGAAAAAAATTCTAAGAACAACATAGTATTAAGGAATACAAATCACTCTTGCGTGTTTAAAGAGAAAAATGCTGACAAATAAAGAGTTCAGTTAATTTATCTAATAAAATTAAAATAATGGCCTCAGAATTGTTTTGAATTGATTTAATTTAAAGTTTTATGTTGTACCTTTCATTTTTTTTATCTAGGGGCAGAATACTCAATAGCTTAAACATATAATTAAAGCAGAAAGCAGTGAAATCTTTAATCTGCAGTGTATAGATGATCATGGAGATGATTTATATACCTTTGAAGTACAATATTCATCTCGCCTTTGGGGATCTGTGAATGTTGTACTTTTCATGTACAATATATACGGGATGGCTTTGAATAACTAGTAATTGTCAGGAATGAGGTGGCTTCGTATGGACTTCAAAATTAGCAATATTGTGAAATATTATTTACAACTAGTCCTATATGGGCTTTTATTGTCTTTTGTGTGATTTCATGCAACCTCATTGTCATATTATAATGACATTCATTTCAAAGTGTAGTATGTTATTTTAAGGAGGCTGTGGGGTCAACAAATTAACCAAAAATTAACAACCCGATTTAACTTATTTTTTTAGATATGGTATCCTAAGCTGTCAACTATCATTTAGCAAAAGAAAAAATTCACACATTTTTTTTAAAATTTGATCATTTTTGTATAAAGTACTACCTCGGATTTCTTCTTCTTTTAAAGGAGATCAAAAAGGTCTGAAAATGGCTGCCACACCCCAGCCTCGTTAAAAATATATATTATTTAGAACGAATAGTCTGGAATTTACAGAAATAATTAAGTAATATGTTTGCGAACTCGACATCATTTTGCGAATCTCAAAACAAGAACCATGTACCAAACGAATCTGTCTGGGTTTGCCAGGTCCAGTTTTTGCCTGCATTTTACTTCATGAAATTGCACTTCTGTCATCAGTAAAGCTACAGGCGTCTTGTTTTACAATAAATTATCAAACTAAGTGTGAAATATTGGAAAAGCAAGGACTGGTTCATCAGCATTTCATTCAACATAAATTGTATTAGTAGACTTATAATATGTACCCGGCCATTGTAAATCTTGTACAAAAATGTATAATTTCAACACTTTGAATCATTTTAAACAAGTTTTACTTTATTTATTTAAAAACATGAATTAAAATGTGAAATCTATATGGAAAATCTTGATAAAAATATATGGTGCAAATGTGTTTTTCTTTGTTTTGTATAATTATGAATAAACGTTTACACATCTTAAAGATTAAATTATATTATTAATCAGCTCGTACGTTTGGTTGTTAGAATTACCATTAGTGTGCTTGTTAAAGAAAATTCCGCAGCATTTTGTGCAAACTAGTTTTTTTTTCCATTTTTGATCTATTTTTATAATAATATAAATTTTTACCATTCTTTTGCTTGATCAAATCACAATGCAGAGGGTCATTATTAATGGACAGTGATCGTGTTCAATAATCTATAATGTCGAGTTGAAGGCCACAGCAAGTGATTTTCTTCTTTTCACGTAAAAGATTTTTAAAATTATGAGGCTGCTACGGTGTATAATATTTTTATTAAAAGTATAATCTTTTCTCCATATATCCAAGTGAGATTAAAGGAAACCGACCCTAATATAGAAAAACCACATAGATATTGATTACTACTAATAATCAAGTATCTTCTTGATGTCAACTTCAGAGTACTTAGTAGTAAATTTCAGAATCTGTTTAACAAAATAATTTTTCAAATGACCAATGACGAGGTAAGTAAACTATTACTTTGCTATTTTTTTTGAAGAAGCAGCTGTCAATGATATTTAACACAAAAGCCTGGATTTTAATTTTTAAAAGCCTTATCAATTGAATAAATTATATATCTTTTATAAGAACCATTTTTGTAATTTGTTGTGATTTAAGTACCAAAAGTTCTTTAGCATTCATTTAGTATCCACATCTGATTGACACCACTTCTAGAATATATATAACTTCTGTTCACAAATGTTTGCTTTCAAACAGCCTCATACAGCATTTTAGTGAGAAGTAACGAAAGAGCGCTTGGTGGTACATGTATGTTCTGCAAGGTATCAGGGTTCTGTATCGTTCTTATGAAGTTTCGGAATCCAATATATATAAGGTAGTTCAAATTCGATTGAATTACTCTGTGGAATATTAAAACAAAAGAATACATACACATACTTTTGAAGAATTTCTTCGTTACACAAATTGTATATGTACAGTGTACATATTGATAGAATTAAATCCAAGTTCTTCTAGAATGCAATTTATATAATGAGCCTTACAAACGAAGACAATTTGTTACCTGCTTTGTCGGCAGGAACCAGTACGGGTACTGATCGTGTAATCTATCTAATTCTTTTTTCACTTCTGGTTTATTGAACACAGAAGGATGCCAATGGTTTTCATTTTGCCCCTCAATCTTTTAATACGTGACTTATTACTTATATTGATACATTTAATCCATTATGACAAGGTGTCAATGTCTTCTTTTTGAAATCCATAATCGTTTAATTTTCAACAGAATCCATAATATTTATGAAATTCCGACGCAAAGTTGAAGGATCGGGGTTCACACTAATTTTTAGGACCTTTTAAAATAATGATGAATTCACATTATGATTTTTTACGACCATGACAACGTGCCAGCAGGACTATAGTTATAGGGCGAAGAAGAACATGAACACGAAAGGGGATCCCACCTTTGATGTTTTGGTGATATCCAGGCCATGTAAAGTGTTTTTGTAATTGAAAAGTTTGGAAGCAATGGTCTTATGATTTGTAGGAAATACAAGGCGTAGTCGTTATCATATGAAATATGGTGGAATACAAGACTGGACTCTTTTGTGATCAACAATATTGCTTTATTCACCGCGTCAATTCCTTTATTTACATATCGGAGTTTAAGAAAAAGAACGGATTGTTTTAACTGCATTTTCTTCCGTGAAACGTGCGAGTTCAAAAAGCCTATGATGTGCAATATCCATAATCACAGAACCGAGCCTATATTCAGGTGTCGAGGAATCTAAATTTGGATGTTCCTTGGTCTTTTCAAGAAGACTATTTAAAAGTTTCAAAGGGACAGAGTAAAGTTTGGTTCGAATATGATATGGCAAACTCTACGTAGTGCTGTCCTGGTGCTTCATTCACGTTCATAGTGAGAGGAGGTAATGATCTAAGAAAATTATTAAAGTCTGTGGTAATAATTCCCTGATAAATTTAAAGTGCTTAGAAAACTCTTGTTTTAGAATTTAACAATTTACCAATTGAAATTGAATTGTTTATGCAGATGTACAAATAAATATTTCTATTATTTATCGTCTGTCTTGTACCAGAAAAGAAATAAATGAACGAAAAAATTAAAATCCAGATATGTTTCACCTACCAGATAGCGTAGCTAATAAATATATCCGCCCTTCTATGTTCGCCATTTGTAATCGATATTTACATTCTTTCTGTTGGACAAAAATAGACTTTAAACATCTCTCCCAGTTCTTGTTGACTTTTTTTTTTAAAATAACTTCCATGTACGTAAAGGTAAACAAACATAATCACCTAGATACTTTGTGTGGAAGAAGAGTTAGCAGGAATTCTGATTGATCGTAAGAAAAAAAAATGTTTTTATTTTGATAGTAAAATCCAAGTACATAACAAATTGAGTAATAAGAGAGATAAATTAAGGATATTAGAAATGAAAGTGTGATATTTGGATGAACCATTTCTAAAATATTGATCTATACCAGTTGAAAACAGGCCCAAAATTTAAATGGCTGTTTCTCAATATGTTCTTGTGGCGGAATTTTAAGAGAAAATAACTACAATGTAAATTACTGTATTCCTGTTTATACATTGTATTCATTGATGCTTTGAAAATGAATAGCGATTTGAAGTCTCCGGGAAACATTTGGTGGTGTTTGTCAATTTCAGTTATTCTACGGTGAAATGTAAGGAAAAACAAGGTGTGCTTGTAAAACACTGATGCCCCCGTATGGCAACATAGCAAAGATCAAGCTTTTCTTAAATGCAAGTTTAATTAATTAATTAAAAAATATCCAAGGCCAAGGTCAAAATGTCATTGTAATTAGTATCAAATGAAAGGTCTTGCCACATAAAATACTTATGTAGAGCATGAAAGCCTTAGCCCTAACCGTTCAGAAGTTATGGTGCATGTTTAATTTCTTAAAAAAGTCAAGTCAAACTCCAAGGTCAAGGTCAAAGGGTCAACGTTATTGTTATCAAATAAAAAGTCTTGTCATAAGGATCAAATATGTAAAGTATGAAAGCACTTGCCCTAACTCTTTAAAAGTTATGGTCAAGGTTTGCTTTTTTAAAGTAGGTCAATCTCAAATGTCAAGGTCAAAGGGTCAAAGTTCTTGGTATCCTATGAAGGGTCTTTTCACAAGGATTACATATATGAAGTATTAAAGCCCTATCCCTTACTGTTCAAAAGTTATGTCCAAGGTTAAAGTTTTTTAAGACCAAAATCTACAAGGTCAAATGGTCAAAGTTATTGTATTGAGTGAAGTTCATTAGCAAACATTACATATGTGAAGTATAAATGTCCTGATATCTACTGTTCAAAGATATGGCTAAAGTAAAATTTTAAAAGTTCTCATTTAAAAGTGGGTCAAACTCCAAGGTCAAGGTCAAATTCTGGTTCCCAAAGAAGTTCTTGTCCACAAGAAATATACATATGAAATATGAAAGTCATAGCTCCACTAAATCAAAAGTTATGGACAAGGTTAAAGGTTTTGCGGCATAGATACAAGCAGAGAGACAGACAGACAGACAGACGGACACGACAAAAACTCACACATACCCCCGAAACTTCGTTTACGAGGGCATAAAATAAATCAATTAATTAATTATTTAGTTGTATTAATTAAGACATCAGTAAATGTAATATATTATAATGGGTCATTTGATTACAGTAGCCCTCATTTATCCGACGCTTTGGTTCCCAGTCAATTTGTCCAGATATGTAGAAGGATATGGAAATAACGAACAGTATTCAATCTCAACGACCCATTAAACAAATATACAAAATAAGTAGCAGAGCAAACATGGACCTCCGAAACATTAGAGGTGGATCAGGTGCCATGGAGGAGTGAGCATCCCTGCCAACCGGTCACACCCGCCGTGTGCTCGTTGTCATAATCAGGATATAACGGAAAAAATCCGTGGTCAATCCAGTGTATAAATAATGGACTAACAATTGGTTTGAAAAACGTCAGTCAGCATTTCATTCAATGATAAATTGTATTTGCTTGGCGCAAGGTCATTGCATCGACCATAGAATTTACGAAATAATGACTTTAAACGAGACTGTTGATATTCTTGTTTCATCAACTTGCTTGTCAATACTTTACCTCGTTTAAGAAATTGTTCATACGTAGAGCATGCTCTTGCGTATCGAATCAACTGAGATATATAAATACTACCGTATGCAGGTGATGAAGTATATTGCTGCATAAAAGTAAGGAAAGTTGTCGATAGAAAAGTTAAAGTCATTACGTTTATCATATACTTGCTTGTAGATTACCATTAGTGTCTTTTTCAAGTAAAATATCCAAGTATGAAACAAAGTGTCGGACTCTGTGGTATCTTTTATCTCAAGCTCACCAGGATATATCGTGTCGACGTAGGAATGGAAATTATCATTATTAATTGACAATACGTCGTCGATATATCTTAATGTCGAGTTGAAGGCCACAGCAAGTGTTTTTTCTTTTCACGCATAAGATTTTGCATAATTTCTGCGTCATATGAATATATGAATTAAGTCTGCTAATAACGGAGCGCAATTTGTACCCATGGGAATTCCAATAGATTGTTGGAATACCTGGTCTCCAAAAACCACATAGATATTGTCAATCAGAAACTCAAGCATCTTCTTGATGTCAACTTCAGAGTACTTATGTGTGCAATCAGAATCTGTTTTAACAAAATAATTTTTCAAATGACCAATGACGAGGTAAGTAAACTTACGAGTTCCATTTTTGTTGAAGAAGCAGCTGTCAATGATATCAAAAAGCCTGGATTTTAATTTGTCGTGAGGAATTGTGTGTATAAAGTTGAAAAGTCTAAGTTGCTGTGAAGATATCTGAATCACCAGTTAAACAAGACAGAATAACATTTTGAAATTTCGTTCCGATGAAAAATCGTCCAGATACTGATGCATCTGGATATCTGAAGGTCCACTGTATATGAAAACAAGATGTGTTTGTGAAACACTGATGCCCCCATATTGCAACATAGTTCAGAGTAAACTTTTCTTAGCTGCAAAGTCAATATATTGGTACCCAAAGATAGGGTCTCTTCACTGGAAATACAATTGTAAAACATGAAAGCCATCACCACGTTCCCAGTTATGGCCAGACTCAAATTTTTTTTTCATAAGAACGTAAAACTCCAAGATCAAGGACATGCAGAAGGTCAAGGTTATTGGTATTCAATGAAAGGTCTAGTCACAAGAATTACATATATGAAATATGAAAGCTCTATTAATTACTTCTTTCAAAAGCTATTGCCAAGGTTCATGTTTTTTCATAAGGCCGGAAATCTCCAAAGTCCATGTCAAAAGGTCAAGGTCAAGGTTAAGTCTTGGCCTAACTTGGGGAACATGGTATCCAATAAATGCTCTTACTACAAAGAATACATTTGTGAAGTACGGAAGCTCTAGTCCTAACCGTTCAAAAGTTATGGCCAAGGTTAAGATTTTTTTAAAAGTAGGTCAAACTTAAGGTCAAGATCAAAGGTCTCGATATCAAATGAAAGGTCTTGTCAGAAGAATTAAATAAGTAAAGGTATAAAATCAATAGCTCTTACCCTTTAAAGATATGGTCAAGGTTTTTTGGAAAGTAGGTCAATTCGAAGGTCAAAAAGGTCAATGCTCTTGGTATCCTATGAAGCTTTAAATATTAGGAAGTATGAAAGCTCTAGCCCTTACAGTTCCAAAAGTTATTGTCAAGGTTAAAGTTTTTTTCATTAGTACGTAAATCTCCAAGGTCTCAAAAGTTATGGACAAGGTTTTTGCGGACAAACAGAGAGACAGAGAGACAGAAAGACAGACAGACAGACAAACGGACACGACCAAAACTATACTCCCCGAAACTTCGTTTACGGGGACATAAAAATTCTACAAATTGCCTGTAGAGGCCTTATGCACCATTATTATATAAAATATCAAAGATAAGATCAGGTGCCTTGGAGAGGTAAATGAAATGTCACAGTCCTAACAAAAATATGTTATTGTTAACTATGGTGAATTTTATGATATACTATGAAACTTAATGGTACATGTAGACTTTTGTGCAAGATTTAGAGACTTAATATTTCTGAAATTAAATAATATAGTTGTGTATACCAATGATGTAATTTTGTGAGAAAATATGTACAAATTCAAGAAATAGTTCAATTTAATATGAGAAAAAATATCTGAAATTCTTTGTTTTACTGTTTTGAAAGCTTTGATTTTACAAAAATTAATATAGTTGGCTAATGGACACCTATACATACTTTTTACCACGTGGAATAGTTACGTAATATCGCGAGTACCTCGCAGTTATCTAACTTACTACCGCTCTTTTGCAGGAAAGTCGAGAGAGCTCAAATCTCACGATATTACGGGGGCACATGTCATTGTTTACAGTAGTGACAACTGAATGATTTGAGAAAAAAATATGCTGAAAGTACAAAGTATTGCCATGAATTTATCTCCAAATAGTAGAATGTCAAATAAGGGAAGTTTAGATTATTTTTTCAGCTTTAAAATGCGACGATTTTAATGAAAATTTAATAGTAATGTGAAGAACCCGGTTAGTTAAAAATATCGTTAAAAATGTAACATTTTTATTCAATTGTAGCTTCTCTCAAAAATTAAAATAATCGCGATATCAAGTATAAAATGAGCAAAATATGTACACAGTCACAAAACAGTGTTACAGGCTTCTTTAAATTTTAGATAAGACTTACATAGGCAATTCCAAAAATTCCACGTAATTTTGATTTCAGCGGGTTGAAACGAATTTTGTTTCTGCAGAATAATGACACTGTTGAAAAAGTATGTTGACGTAGCAAATTCTTTATACACCATACATGATAAAATTATTGTTCAAAGCAAAAAAATAAACATAAGTACTGTACACTGTATGTATAAGAGTCATGCGATTTACTTAGAAGCCTAGATAACTATATTATTAATTTTTCATCCCAAAATGTATTTTGATCAGCTTTCAATACAAAATTGCATAGTATGTGTTTTCATTCGAATTCTCTGAAAACTAATTGGTAATATACAAATTTTCTCTAAATAATACGATTAACGTAAAGATAAAGATTGAAGAATAACCGCGGGTAAAAACCATAACTTTGAAAATTCAAAACATTTTAAGGTCTTCCGTTTCCAACGGAAGACCTCTGATTCTGTTGGTAAAGATTATTGAGGTCTTCCGTCTTCAGCGGAAGACCTTACTGTGATATAACATTAAAAAATCTCGATACCCTTTTTTTATTTTGATGACGTCACTTCCGGTTCGGAGATTTTCGCAGTTTTGTGATTTTTAAGGGTCAGTTTGTCCGTCGCTCTTCTTAAAAACCGCTCATCACAGGAAGATGAAACCTTTTCAGGAAGATAGAGCAACATATGTAGATTTGCATTGTGTTGTTAACTTTCACTGGAAGTACTGCACATTAACGCTCGGCATGGACTGAAAAAAGTCATATTGAGCGTTTCAAAATTTCTAACACTTTTTCTATTATATCATTTTACTTGTAAATATTTTGTTAAAACATATAGAACAAAAGTTGTGAAGAATTATGAGATCTTTCAATTGATATTTCGAAAAAAGGGCTGACCCCTAAAATAAGGGATCTAGAGGGGCCAAAAGTTTTTAATTGATATCTCAAAAAGTATTGAGAATTTGTAATATGTCAAGGAAGCAAAGTTGTTCAAAATGTCAAGTTTAATCTATTTGAGTCGTCAAAATACGTCCGGCTTCGTCACTTCCGGCCAAACCGGAAGTAGTCGAAAAACGCGTATTTTTGCCGTTCTTGTCAAGTTTTTGGGTAAAATATTTCTCTGGGAGCATAAAAATTAATTTTCCGTCCGTCGTCATCACTTCCGGTTAAACCGGAAGTAGCAAAAATTTGCATATTTTTGCATTAATTAACATAGCTTTAGAGGATTCAAACCATTTTTAGGCGTTATTTCTCATTTTTGTTAAAATGAAAGCTACTTCCGGTCAAACAGGACGGAAGACCTACTCGTTGCTTTGCAACGAGCTCGGCTCTAGTTATTATTATTATTGTTTTTTTTGTTACCGATTTTGTGCACGCGAGTTCTCGGAAACGGCTCAATCGATTTTCATGAAACTTTCAGGACTGATAGAGCATGAAAAAAACTAGATTTAAGTTTTTTTGTTTTGATGACGTCACTTCCGGTTTTGAGATTTCCGCGTTTTAGTGATTTTTAGAGGGTCACTTTGTCCGGCAGTTTTCTAAAAAACCACTCAACACAGAAGCATGAAATTTTCAGTGATGCTAGAGCAACCTTTGGAGAAGTGGATTTCGTATATCACAACCACCGTAAGTACGAAGTGCCGACGCTCACTATGGCCCGAAAATAGTCCTATCAAGAATTTCAAAATTTTTAACACCTTTTCTACGATAACTTTTTACCTAGAAATATTTTGTTAAAACATGTAGAACAAAAAAAGTATAGAATTCCAAGTTCTTTCAAATGATACCTCGATAAAAGGGCTAGCCCCTTAAATCAGGGGCCTAGAGGGGCCGAATGTTTTTCCTTTATATCTCAAAAAGTATTGAGAATTTGTAATACGTCAAAGAAGCAAAGTTGTTCAAAATGTCAAGCTTAATCTATTGGAGTCGTCAAAATAC
The DNA here is from genome assembly GCF_032062105.1 of Saccostrea cuccullata. Classification (NCBI taxonomy): domain Eukaryota; kingdom Metazoa; phylum Mollusca; class Bivalvia; order Ostreida; family Ostreidae; genus Saccostrea; species Saccostrea cuccullata. The sequence goes on from NW_026920141.1 coordinate 12,304, forward strand.
GTCGGGCGTCGTCACTTCCGGCCAAACCGGAAGTAGTCGGAAAACGCGTTTTTTTTTTTGCCGTTCTTGACAAGTTTTTGGGTTATATATGTCTCTGGGAGCATAAAAAGTAATTTTTCCATCCGTCATCATCACTTCCGGTGAAACCGAAAGTAGCAAAAAATGGCTTATTTTGAAGGTTTTGATGCAAAATTGAAATATTATAAAGTCACTGGAGACTACTTAGCTCATTGCTTTATTTTGTTCAATCACTTCCGGCACTTCCGGTCAAAACCGGACGGAAGACCTACTCGTTGCTTTGCATTGAGCTTTGCTCTAGTTATTCTTTTTTTTCTTCTGCTTCCTAGACCGCAACTTTGAGGCCTCATATCTCACTCATTTCTCAACGGATTTCGCTCAAATTTTCAGACGTTATAGACGGTAATAAACTCTATCAGAATAATGTCTAAAATTTCAAAAAGTCACTTCCAGTTTTGAGTTATTTCTCTTTAAAGCAAAATTTATAGGCTTTCGTTTCCAGACAAAGGCTCAGAGACGGCTAAAGCTGGAGCAGAAATTCTACTGATTTTAGATAATAGAAGGATTGGAGTTGTGCACATCGGTTTTTGTTTTTCGATTTCTCTATTCAAAATGGCGCTATATAGGGGTCAAAAATTAGAACGCTTAAAAGAACCAAAAATTACTCATATTTTTCTTTTTATCTTCTAAACTAAAAATATTTTGTTAAAATATATAGAACATAATTTGTGCAGAATTAGAAGATCTTTCAAATGATATGTCAAAAAAAGGGCTGACCCCTAAATTAAGGGACCTAGAAGGACCAAAAGATTTTTCCAGATATCTCAAAAAGTATTGAGAATTTGTTATGCATCAAAGAAGCAAAGTTGTTCAAAATATCAAGCTTTATCTAATGGGGTCGTCGCCGTTTTTGACAGGTTTTTGGGTAACATGTCTCACTAGAAGCTTAAATATTAATTTTCCATCCGTCGTCGTCACTTCCGGTCAAACCGGAAGTACCAAAGAATGGCTTAATTTTGCTATACTTAACATAGATTTGGAGGATTAACCCATTTTTGAATTCATTACTCTTTTTTTTTTTTAAATGAAAGTTACTTCCGGTTGCAATCACAGTCATAAAACTATACGATTTATAATTACATATAATTTTATATAAACAGTATTTTATTACGCATAGACATGACATGATTGGACAGCAGGCACTGCCTATATTAGTCCTTTCTATAACATTTATGTTGAGATGTGGGTAATAGCACTTTTATTTACTTTTATTGGGTGGGCACTTTTAGAACTTGAATAAATGAAGGAAACTAAAAAAAATGCAATTCTAAACTCCTACACGCTACATTGTATATGAAACCCGCATTTTGTGTGAAACAAAATGATAAAATAATTTTGAAACACATGAAGTGAAATGAAAAATAATAATTTTCACAAAATTCAACTATACACGTCGTTGTAATAACAAAACAAATAAGCCATATCTGGCAATTAAGAATTCAGTCTCATCATGATCAATATTGATAAAGGAAGTGCGTAAACAACATACCTATATATATATATATACGCATGTCCACGGGAACTCACAGACAACAAGGTATGTTGCATTATGACAACAATTATTTATAAAAAGTTTTAAGAGTAGATGGTTAATACTGATAACATTGAAAGATAAGTATCATAAAGGGTAAGACCTTGGCATCCACGTCAAAAGTGAGTAGTATCTCAAGCGGGTTATACCTTGTTTTCTTCACGCCACACTGTAAAAAAATGTGTTTAGATAATAGACACCTTCCTAAGCACATTCTTGTCACACTTTTTTTAATGCATTCAAATTCTAAGCACAATAATTTCATTACATGTAACGGAAAGTGTTTAGAGCCTAAACACTTACATGTTTAGAAATTAAACACTTTACTAAACATGTTATGATACATGTTTACAAATTAAACACTTGGATGTTTTCATTGTCTTCCTGCAAGAAAACTGAACGTATAACAATTGTTTACATTTTAAATTTTATTCAATGAACACACAAACATGGATGTATTATAAAGAATTTTAAATTAAATAAACATATACATGTGCGGTAATTATATTTTTACACGCTGATTCCTCATCTCTGTATCAAGTTTAACTTCCAGCAATTCTTTCACTGAGCAACACACGCATAATTTGCTTTCATCCGTGACCGTCAGTAAGTAATCCACTTCCATACTTTAAGAATAGTATAGGTTGTTCAAAGCTATAACAAACAGCAGACAAAAACTCAGTTTCCTCTTGAAAGTAAGAAGTGTTGAAAAATTTAAGAAAGAGTGATGTCAAATACTTTAAACAAAATTAAATTAACAAAACAAAAGTAATTTTTTACAACAAAAAACAAAAAAATTCAAAACCAAATACAAAAAATAGAAATGAAATGTCTATCAGCAGCTTGTCCTACATACTGTCCTTTAAAACGTAGTCAATTAATTAAATCACCCTTGCTGAAGATTTGAGTTCCGGTTTTGAATTTTTACTTGTAAATGTATTTTTCCCTTCACAAATTAAATTGAATATCATTTCACAAATAACATATATCTGAGTGTTTTCTAAGGTGAATTCTTTATTCAATATCAACACATAATTTGAATTGCTGCACTGTTCCTGGGGTGTCCGTCAGGGCCGCCGTACTCTGTTGTACTCTTTCTCACTCTTGCGGTTGTAACTGCATACATGTAACCAATGCAAGCTTCCCCCCCTCACCCTTGACGACTGGCTATTGTCAATGTAATTAGCTGTAGTACCCTGCTTAAGACCTGCTAAATACGAAACGGGACAAAGCCCAAGGAAATAGGGCCCTTTGGGGAAATTATAATAAAACAACCATACTAAATGTGTAGACTCAAACAAGAAAGCAAGTTTTATTACTTCATTTTCAAATACCCGATGTAGTTTGAGTACACCCCCGATTACTTCAACAAAACCAGCCAAACAGGTCTTATCTCGGCTGTGACTTCCCGGGTTCTACCCGAAGACAAGCTCACCCCTACTAATGTGTTCTGAACCTTTTATTTTTCGGTGTTCTGCACATTATAAAACCCGATGAGTTTTAGAGTAGCTCTGACAGTGGCTCTGGCGAGAGCTAGCGAGGCTTCAGCGAGATAGGGTAAATTATTCACGGAAAACTTTTCTGTTTACCATGTCTCCACGTGCTAGACACTTCCTAACCACATTTCCGTGTATCATTTACCCTATCTCGCTGAAGTCTCGCTAGCTCTCGCCAGAGCCACTGTAGACGCTTGAATATGGGTAAGAGAACACCAAAAATAAAAGGTTCAGAACACATTAGTAGGGCTGACACAGTATACTGAATTATCTTAAGGGGATAAAATTTTGTTTGTTAAAATTATATTTTCATATTTGAGGACTTTATTGAAAAATCTTGAACAAAACCTGTTGGCTAAAATGTATTATTTTATTAATACAAACATACGTAGATTTAATCACAGACATGAACTAAAGTTAATGATCTTTATTTCATGATAAATGAAATGAATATGTAACATGTGTAATATGCATAAGGTGTATTTGATAAATACTTTGGTTATATATTAACATTGTGGGCAATGACCCCTTGTCAAAGTATAGGTCCCCATCAATAAGACAGACAGTAAAAAAAAAAATAAATTTACTATATTTATTTTAAATATACAAAGTCATGTTCTAATAACAACTAAAAGATTGTAAAATACCCTAAGCCCTTGAAAAACCATAACTGTTAACAACTGGAGGAAGAACTTGGTTTATGTGATATATTAATCATAACACTTGATTTCTGTCGTATTTATTGAGCTATACTGTCTTTTTAAAGAAGTAGATCTGTAGGCTTTCGATTGCAATGAACAAAAAAGTCTGTCATCATCTCAAAATACGAGTATAGTAATTTTGAGTATGACGATTTTTTCTCTTTTAAAAAGTTCTAACGACATATTTCACGAACAGCTTAAAATGTCGGTTACTATAGGAATGACTCTAATTCTTGGCCAAATTATTCGATTATAACCTGGTTTGGGTCAGTTTACGCTTTATAATCCGCGAAGCGGATTATAAAAAGGTAAACTGACCCAACCAGGTTATAATCGAATAATTTGGCCAAGTTAAGATCATTTCCTTTTTAATTTAATTTTTAAATAATTAAACAACTGTGGATGTAAAATTGTGCTGCTTTTTAAGAGTTCAAATTTGCCACGCAATAATACATCCCTAGTAACGGAAGTGATTTGAAACAAGGGGACGTAATAACTTAAGGGGACGTAATAACAGATGTAACCAGTGTAAGTAATTAAATGTTTCAGTTTCAATGTTTTAATTATTTTTTAATTATTATTTTTTTATGTGTGTTTACGTTTGTGTTGTCA
>NW_026920142.1:0-16961 GCF_032062105.1 Saccostrea cuccullata
GCGTGTTTATCATTTAATTCAATCCAATCTTCAAGGATATCTTTACGAAACTTGTTTTTAGGTCTTCTTGATATTTTCAATAAGTTCAATGCCGCATATAAATATTTTATCAAATCAATATTAGATAAACAAATATTGTAAACCTTTATCTGACAGAATCAGCTGTCTCATCCAAAATAAATTAAATGATGCAGTGAAAACTTTAAGATTTATCACCTTTTGTTCACTTCTTCATATATTTTTTTCTAAGACATCTTTCTTAATACTGTGATGTAGACCATTCCATTCAAATGAGAAGAATATTTTTTCAAATACTTATTGGAAATAAATCCCGTTCGATCGCTATTTATTACTTTGAAAACCTTATTTTTTTATTATCTTACAAGTAGTACCTGATGCAATTTTGTATGCAGTACTTAGTGTAATTGGCCGTCAGTTTTTGAGGAGTTTTCTTTGGTAAAACTATTAACATGGCATGTCTCTGTGTGATAGACATAATGTTTTTCTCACATGCATAATTGATTGATCTAACAACAAAGTGTTAAGGTATTTCCATAAACCTTTTTAAAAATCTATTGAAACCATTAGAATCTGGTGATTTGTCTGATTTTATTTTATGTAAAGTGGAAGAAGCCTCCTGTAAAGTAATGAAAACTTCTAATTCTTCAACTTCTGAGGAATATTTGAGTATCCTCACTCAGTTAGATCAGACTCAGATTCTTTCAATGATTTACTCAAAACAGATTCAGAATATAATTTTTCATGAATATTCTTTGTTTCTACTGAAGAATATATAGTAATCCCTCTCTCAATATAGATCTATGAAAAATATTGCAGATTTCTAAATAAAAAAAAAGATTTTGTGCTATTTATCCAAGTCATCGGTGTTCCTAGGAATTAATGTGACTGCTCCATGTAGCCCGATACTCGTGTCTGCCGATCATGTTCTTTCAGCCGATAATACCAGACCATCGGCTTAGATGTTACTTAGGCATAAGACGTAAACATATATTGTTCCTTCGCTGAACTCTCAGCAATAGATTGTGATTGTATATTGTTTAACGTCCATCTTGAGAATTTTTCACTCATATGGAGACGTCACCGATGCCAGTGAAGGGATTCAAATTTAGACCTATACTCGGCACTCAGGGCCATTGAGCAGTGAGGGTTCTTTATCGTGCCAACACGTACCGTGACACGGGACCTACGTTTTTAAGGTCAGCGCTTGGCGAAGGAACAGTCACTACCTTTGTTTACGTCTTAGGTATGACGCGGCGCCGCGATCGAGAATCGAACCCGGGCCTCCCGATCACGAAGCGAACGCTCTACCACTAGGCTACCGTGACCGGTCTCTCAGCAATAGAAATAAAAGGCACGGGTATTTCAAATATGACGTTAGAAATGTATGTCCCGTGTCGCGATTGATGTTGGCAATATAAAGAACTCTCACTGTTCCATGGCCCTGAGTGCCGAATACAGTTTTAAATTTGAAGCCCCTTTGAAACGTAAAACTAAATCACAAAACCCGGTGTTTTCCGGAATAGTAACATTTGACTCTACCATGACATACATTCCGGATTGCCCTCTCGATGACCCAGTAGATACAGATACACAACATCCGGGGGCCAAATTTAAATTTGGAGACATACAAATTTATCACTGGGCACCGAGAGGGAAATCAACATCAGTCATAATAATTACCAAGAAGAAAAGAAGTGGAACAGATTACAGTACAACCAACTTACTACTGTCTTAATCTAACCATGGAGGTGTGCCGCCTCTAATACTGAGCTCTTATGATCAAATCTGAGTGATACACACATATACAGCAACATATGCACCTATATCACCGTTGACAAATTCTATAAATATATCATATTGCACTTTTTATGGCCACTAAAATATCACTGGTATAAAGACTGAGTACAAATAGCTAGTAGTCCACTAATGTCACTATGCATCAACAACAAAAAAAAACAACTGAAAAATACAGTCAAATTGATCTGTAAGAAATATGATACAAAATCATGTTATAAAAAAAAAATCAATCAAATTACAGTTCAGTTAAATGTAATCGAATGTAAAAATCCCTTTAAAAATTGACATGATCAATCAAAATTCAATTGATACAGATAATGAACTTACAAAGCAGTGCAAACTAATGGATTTAGTCATATTTAAATCAAACAATAAGAACATAATTATGTAGAAATAACATGTAGTACATATGATGTTAAGTACATTATTCCACTGATAACATGCATTCACTTTTAGATTTGCAACCACAGTTGATACATATTATAACAAGTTCATCAATGGTAAAAGAAATTTCAACTTGATGTGAATCACAGAAATATTGAATACATAATTTGCAATGACAAGTAGAGCAATACAAAATCTTTTATCAAACTTGAACTAAAAGCATTATCATCAATTGTAATCAAGCAATATTGTCAAATATGGCAATTAATTCACATCCGTTAAATCTTACTTATACTGTAAGGTATATTATAAAAACCCATCAAATGTTGATATAAACAATCAATATAGAAAAAAAAAATCTACCTAGCAAGATTTCCATTAGGAAAGGCTGTCCCTATCAGTCCTATATAAATGGTTTGTGTAATAAGCACATTAAATCAATGGTGGGGGTCTCTGCTTGATAGCATTTTGTGCTTTAGTATTCAAAGATGACAAAGGCACCCATATTGAGTTCTGAGCAGGTTCACCTCTGATTTGCACAAGAAATTCTGGTCCCTTGGTTGTTTGTCGTTGAGCGAGCACTCGCTTCACTTTATGAAGTCCATCTGAGTCTGAGGAAACCGACAAATGAGTGTCCGCAAAAGGATCAACATGATCATTGTCACGAAAACGAATTGGTTTCTGACGATTTCTGGTTGGCCTCTGTAAAACCGGAAGTGGATTATTAGTAGTTGTATCAGTTGTAACCATGTCAGATGAGCTGAGAGAGTCCTGGCCGTCGGAAATTCTCTGAGGGGGATTTGGGATATGCTCAGTCTGTGTTCCTGTACTCTCCACTCCCTGAGACTTATTAGAGGTGGCTACTTTGAAGAATGAAGAAGGTGTCGATTGACGGACATATGCAATCTTCAAACGGTCCACATGAATCGGGGTTGACAATATTTTCCCAGTGGTTTCATCTTTCAATGTCACCATATGTGGAGAATCTACACTATGCACAATATAGACTCCAACATACTTATTTTGTAGTTTCTGGGCTGCTCCTGTAGGTTCCTTATGTAGAAACACATAATCACCAACTGTCAAGTTCAAAGGTCTAGTGTGTTCATTTGCATTTTGTAGCATTTGCGTTTTGTAATGTTCAGTGTTAGTGAGAACACATTGTCGAATCATAGTAAGACGAGTATGCAAATTGTTGACATAGGTATGCATGGTCCTTGGGAGGCCTTGAAGATCCGTAGTGGGTATATGAGTAGAAAGCGGAAATGAAGGTCTGTCACCATATAAAATTTCATATGCTGAATATCCTGTAGAATTGACAGAGATGTTCATCGCAAATGTAACGGAAGGTAGAACTTTATCCCAGTTGTTCCGTTTGGAATTTAGAAATGGTGTGAGTTTGGCAGCTATGGTAGCATGAGTGCGTTCACAAGCACCTAAACAATGATGCATAAAGCTAGGTGTAAATTCCTGTTTAATTTGAAATAAATTGCATAGTGTCTGTGTCACTTTTGCTGTGAATTCTGTTCCTCTGTCCGAGATAAGTGTGTCACAAGTTCCAAATGTAGTGAACAGTATATAGAGTCCTTCTGAGACAGTGCAGGCATCATCTGCAGCTAATGGAACTGTGAAAAGAAACTTGCTGAACATGTCAACTGCAGTTAAAATGTAAGTATGTCCAGACACAGTAAGAGGTAATGGTCCATAACTATCCACCTGCCATACTCCAAAGGGTTTACATGGTGTAGGGTAAGCCACAATAGCAGATTTGGTATGGTTTTGTGTAAGTTTTCGCTGCTGGCATGGAATGCATGAACGAACATAGTCTGTAATAACTTCAGACATGCGTGAAAAATAGTAGTGTTCTTTCACGCGATCTAAGCAATCCTGAATGCCACAATGTCCTCCAAGTGTGCTGTCATGATACAGTTGTAATACGTCCATTATTTTACACTTTGGTAAAACTAACTGCAACTGATTCATGTCTTTAGTACGTTTTGCTTTCGCAACACGAGAATGAAATAGCACATTGTCAATGATAAGAAAGTCCGAGCTTTGTAGTATAATCTTGCGTGCCTCCTTCTGCATATCAGGTAATGTACCATCATGAAGATACACATAAATGTCTTTAAAAGTGTCATCGTTTAGTTGTAAACGAGCCATATCAGTAGAAGATAACCCTAACACATTCAAGGTGTCCCTGTGGGTAGGAGTGTTTCCATTTTGTGCTGCCGAGAATGCATCCTGACCATTCATAGTGTCTGAGTTTTGATCCTGTGAGGCATCAACATCAGATGAAGAGGTAAGTGAAGGAGCTGACAAATGATTTGGAGACACTGTATCCTCCTCTGTTGTAAAATCAAATGCATTCCGGGATACATCAACATCAGTCTCTGCCTGAAAAAGTGCTTGTGAGTGGTCGTCAGTCTCCGTCTCCAGGAGAAATGGGTCGTCACGGTCCAGTTGACTAGGTGAGTGTAGGGGAGGGTCGTTATGGTCCAGTTGACTAGGTGAGTGTAGGGTAGGGGGGCTGTCACCAAGAACATCTGGAATCAGTTGATACGCTTCACACGATTGAGGTGATTTACTTTTTGCGTTAATAAACTTACGAGGTCGCTTAAGTTTATGGGGTTGTACAATGTCTTTGGAATGATAAACATCAAAGTCTGTTTCAGTATCTGCATCATACTCTAAAGCAGGGTGAAGATCAAGGGGTCTGAAAGGTATCACCATGTTGTTGACTTCATGATTCACATCAGAATGTCTGTCTTGTAGCAAATCATGTAAACATTCTCCGGATGGTAGTTTGATGTTGCGAGGGGGTTCATCAAATGAATCAAAATATGGATCATGTTCATCTGGGCTGGCCTCCAAAATAGGCATGCATGTCCGGATTTGGATAACAACGAGACAAAGCATCTGCTACAACCATCTGTCCTGCTGGTTTATACTGAATTTCAAGGTCATACTGTTGTAGGATGGTCAGCCAGCGGTCGAATATAGCACCACGTAGTTTGTTCAAAAACAAGGGCTTCAGGGCTTGATGGTCACACTCGACAATCACGTGACTTCCTCTTATATATGATGCACAGTCTGTTACGGCAGTGATAACACCTAAAAGTTCTAACTTAGTCGGGCCGTATGATTTCTGCCATTTGTTGAGACCTTTCGATCCGAATCTAATAACATGGGGTGTGTCATCGTCATCATAAAGTTGATATAACATATATCCTATCCCTTTGCTGGAAGTATCCACCGCAATATGAAAGGGAATTTCAAATCTGGGGAATGATGGCACATCAGAGTTTACGAGAGCATCCTTTAATGTCTGAAATGCAACTGTATGTGACTGTGTCCAAATAAATTTCACATTTTTCTTTAACAGGGCATGAAGGGGGGATGCTATTATACTGTAGTTTGGTATATACTTTCTAAACCAGTTGAGCATTCCAAGGGCACAACGCAACTCCTTTGCAGATGTTGGGATGGGAAAGTTTTTGATACTGGCAACTCGATCTGAAGGAGGGCGAATCCCATCTTTTGAAATTTCATGTCCAAGAAATATTGCTTTGTCAGTTGCAAAGGTACACTTTTTAGGATTGAGTTTTAAACCTGATGATTCTAACCTAATCATGACTTCACTAATGTCCTTTAAATGTTGTTCAAAACTGTCAGACACAATAACAACATCATCCATATAACATAACACAGATTTAAAAGTCAAACCTTTCAAAACTTTGTCCATAAGTAACTGAAAACTGTTAGGAGCTGTCTTGAGACCCATAGGCAATCTAGTGAATTTATATGTGCCATAACATGTGTTAAATGCAGTTAAATTGGACGATTCTTTAGATATGCCCATTTGAAAAAAACCTGAGCTCGATCCCGTACGAAACAGTCCGGGCGGCTTAGACACGGCTCAGGCACGGTTTCCGTCTCCAGAAACCCGTGCTTTAGCATTCCGTGCCCCTATGTAAAGTATATATGTATGGAAAGCCGTGCCTAAAAGTAGTCGAGGCACGGACACGGCACGGGATATTGGCCGAATTATTTAAATGAGATCACACGGTTTTACAAAACCCGTGTCAGAAAGCCGTGCTAGTTTCCATATATGGACTCACGGATTCTGTAAACCCGTGTCTGAAACCCGTGTCCTTTTCCATATATGGAGACACGGTTTTTTGGAAACCTGTGTCAAAAAAGCAGTGCCCTATACCATATAAGGAGTCACGGGATCTGTGCATTTGTTTAGATCTAGGTCATAGCCTTTAGAGAATCTCCTGATGTACATTTGGATGCCAAAATGGTGACTGAAACCAAACTAACTTCACATTGCTTTACATTAATGCTTAGTTTTAGAATTTCAAAAGTTACAAATCTTTTTAATGTGTCCATTTACTTTCTGTTAAAGATTAATTTTATCAGTTACAATCCATGCTAGTTTTTAATTAAGATTTTAATGATAATGTACAATATTCAATTGTAATTTAATCTAGTAGCTAAGTTTGCACAATCTAAGAAAGAATTTAGTTTAAATAAAACTTTCACTAGCACAGTGATGTCACATAAATTATATACTATAGAAAGGATTAGTGAAAGTCCAACTAAAGTCATTCAAATAAACCTAATAAAACTATTTCATCATGTTCATTGTCAACAACACAATACAGGAAGATCATGAAAATTGAAAAATTTACTTATTTATTCTAGATTACACTTACTGCATTCAGTTCAAAAGTGAAGATATTATCCCAGACTGACATAAATACAATTCCAACTGACATCTATTAGTAAAATATCCTTTAAATAGAGCAAAAAGACACATTGACTTAGCTCATGACCATGAATCCCTCCAATTTAATATTCAAATAAAGGAAGTTATGATTGAGCATGCTCAGTGAAAAGCCGTGAGATATAAATAAATAGTTTTAAGCAAAACCCGCCTGAGTTAAAAACCTTCTCCCTAGAACACGGATTCCGTGCCTCCACACGGGTTTCTGTGAGTGAGGATTCCTCACTTTCAGACACGGAAGCCGTGTCCGTGTCTTGGACAAGCAGAACCCGTGCGGCTTTTTAAAAAACCCGTGCGGATTCCGTGTCTTAGCCGTGCCCAAGCCGTGCCTATTCCGTCTCGAACTTTCGTACGGGATCATGTCTATAGTTGAAATAAAATTGGGTGTGGTTTGACTAAATGACTCTGTGAGCTCTTGTACATCAGGTATATTGTATGCAAAATCAAGAGTTTGTGAGTTCAAATATCTAAAATCACAACAAAATCTGTATGATGTAAGGTGAGCCTCTTTACCCTGGGCAACATGAGATCCATTGGATTTGCGCTTAGCGACCAAAAGAATGGGGCTAGTAATAGGCAAATTATCTGTTTCACTAACAGGGGCAATAACTCCTTGGGAGAGGAGTTCATCTAACTGAGTACGTAAAACCTCTCTCTTGTGAGGGGGTAGACGGTAAGGTCTCTGATACTTGGGAACAAAATTTGGTTTCAAATGTATCTCATGCTGTACAAGGTTTGTAAAACCAAGCTTGGGATTTTCTTTAGTCACAAATACATTCTTGTGTGCATATAAACATTTCTCAAGTTTCACAATCTGTTCATTTGTAAGTGCATGTGCACCAGAAAAATCAAAATTCGCACAAAAAGCACCAAAATCATCTGATTTCAGACAATCTGTCTCACCCTGACTGACATTCTTAATATTATTACACACAGGTAATTGCACAATGTCATATGAGGAATCTAATACAGCAAAATCAGCCAACACCATACCTTTAGGTATAAAAACAGAGTCATTTCCAGGATTCATGATTTTGAAAGGAATAGTTTTACTTGCAGATATGGTATTCACTGATCTAGCCAATAACAAACCTCTTCTCAAAACATTCACATGAGCAGATAATAAACCCTGCACACCATACAATGACTGTTTTGGTACTTTACCATATACAATAAGCTCTGTATTAAATTAGGTTCAACAGTAACAGGTTTCATACACCTAACTTTCACTTTAGATTTCATATAACCATTCAACAAGTTATTGTGTGCACCAAAATCTAAAACAATACCCTTCTCTAACATGTAATCTGTTCCAATGATAAAAGGGTGTGAGGTACATTCAAAAATATACACAGTTAACCAATGTGTACCATGAGGTGTTTGACCTTTAACCTTAGCAATGCCTAAAACCTTAACATTCTGATTGTCAGCTACTATTACAGAAATATTACATGGTTGTAAAGGTTGCTTAGCAGAAACAGGTAGCCTATCATATAATGACATTGACATGACAGATATACATGAGCCAGAATCTAATAATGCTGCTACATGAACAGTTTTAAATTTCACTGGCAAATACATAAATTTAGTGGTGTTTGAGTCATGTATGTCTGGAAAATCATCAGACGAGCTCATAGCGTCACTGGAAGTAGGCACATCTGTCGCTACACACGGATAGTCACACAAATGAATACCGTCACTACTCACAGGCGCGGTTGCGGCTACACGCGAGTCACACAATGGAAATGCACTGCTAAAATGCGAACTCATAGCGTCACTGAAAGTAGGCACATCTGTCGCTACACACGGATAGTCACACAAATGAATACTGTCACTACTCACAGGCGCGGTTGCAGCTACACGCGAGTCACACAATAAAGAAACACCACTTAAATATGATGCGGTATTCAATGTCGCACACCTCTGCTGATAGAGTCTCTCTCTCCATGGTGTAGGTGAAGGGCTACGATGTCGAGATCCTAGTGTCTTCCCGAGGGAGCGCCCTGTTGATCTCGCCTCGGGGCTCTGGGGTTTTCCGGCTTCGCAAACATGCAGGAAAGAGCATTATGGCCAAACTGGGAACAATATGGACACTGTGAAGTGGGGCTGGATACACCATCTGCCTTCAGAGCACAGGCACGTTGCACGTGACCAATTCCACCACATCGGAAACAAGACTTAGAGTGCAGTTGGGGCGCAGATGCGGTATGCTGAGGCAGCTGTCGTCCATTTGAGTCTGGAGCTGCCAGCTGTTGGACTGCAGTGGATAGTCGTGATAACTCCTGCACAACAAAGTTCATATCAGGAGAATGAGATGGAGGCTTTGTGTTCATGGCTGCTGTAGTAGGTTGAGACTGGCGGTAGCCAAAAGCTTCCCCTGTTTTGGCAGCAGTTAGAGTGTCGGCAAAAGTAGAACATCGTCCGGCACGGACATAGAAAGCAAGCTGCTGCGGTAAACCCTCAACAAATTTGTTCATTAAGTCTCTTTCTGGTTTTCCAAGTTTGCGTCCTTTCTCCAATATGACACTATAAAAGTCCTCCAGAGGTTGTGCAGGAGACAAACGAAGAGAATCAAACATGGCAGACTCCATAATCAGTGTCGGATCCAACGGTGATTGGCTTGTGTAGGTTCTCTGGAACTCACTCTCAATGGCACGCCAAGATTTCCTGATGAAATCTGGAATCTGACCAAACCACACCAACGCCGGGCCCTGAAGATGCAAATGAAAAGCTGCAATCTTTCGAGGTTCGTTAGCATCCATGTCGTGAAACACACAGTACGACATAAACTCGTCAAGGAATTTTGCCGCGTCCTCGTGCGAGTACCCACTGAACTTCTTTAGTGACAGTTTGTCCATTGGAGTTATGACTGTACGGGTGACCGGAGTAGACGATCTCAACGGTCTGTGTATTGTCCAAGGCGGACTTTCATCTCCTATGTACTTGCCTTCTGATGGTGCCGTGTCGCACCATTTGTCGTCTGCGCGCCAACTCTCCTGCCTCTGTCCTACGGGGGTCAGCACTGGCATGTGAACATCAGATGAATTGGGGAATCCGCTCATACCATCAAACAGGGCGTTGCTTGGAATCGAATTGGCATTCTCCACCATGTTGTAACGTTGACTCCATTACAATCTACATAAATGAGTTATAATGAACGCCAACTTCAAAAGCGTGCCATCTTTTTATTGAAACGTAAAACTAAATCACAAAACCCGGTCTTTTCCCGGAATAACATGCAAAGTAACATTTGACTCTACCATGATATACATTCCGGATTGCCCTCTCGATGAGAGTCACTGGAGCGTCACCGCAGATGTCCGCTATTCATGATTGCTTGCGGTCAATTACCGGTAAACTGGACAATATCAATGTTCTACAGCAATCAGTAAATAATATGAATCGGGATCTATGGGATGAGGATGGGTTAGATGAGCGCATCAAATACATCGGTCAACAACATGAAGATAATGTTGGAGAAATTGAAGCGCTGAAATTAGAAAACAATTATTTGCGAAAAGAACTCCAACTTTTAAAGTCAATCGTTGTTAACTTAGATAGAAGAGTCAGTCAGCAAGAGAATGAAATAGTGGACCTCAGAGGGAGATCGATGAGGGACAATATTCTTGTACATAACTTAGCTGAGGATGACCAGGAAAATTTGAACACTAGAGTTAGCGAGTTGATCAAGGAGCATTTGAATTTGGAAGTTGGTTTCATCAGGATACAGTCATACACCGAAACGGTCAGAAATTCCCTGGCAACCCGAAACCAAGGACAATAACAGGGAAATTACAGAACTACAATGATAAAGAACTCATCTTCCAAGCTATTCGTCAAAAGAAGGAAAATGGCACCGCTAAGGACATGCCCTTCTATATCACTCCACAGACGCCTCTGCAAATAAATGAAGGTAAAAAGAAACTGCAGGAGATGAACAATAAATATCGAGAAGAAAACGTCAAAACAAAGATAGTGGGAAACAAGTTAGTCTTTCCAAACGGAAGCGTGTACCGGGACAAGGTGCTACCACCACGTGCTGAGGATATACTCATGTTGGACAAGGATGAAATCGAAAAACTGGATGAATGCGATGTAAGGAAGTGCAAAAGCGTAACAGAAGATGGGAACATCTTTACTTCATTAATCGCCGAAATTCACACATATGCACATGCTAGGAACGTTTACAAAAATATTCTACGCAACCCGGACTATGCCTGTGCCAACCATAATATCCTTGTATACCGATTCAAAGATGCCCAAGGGCGAGTGCATGACGGCTATTGCGACAATGGGGAATACGGGGCCAGACGTCGACTACTTAAGGTACTGGTTGAGAGAGAAGTATCGAATGTAGCAATTGTCATTTCGAGGAAGAATGGTAAACATTTAGGTCCCCGTCGGTTTGACATTATGAAGGATCTGGTAAACAAAGCCGTCAGCCACACTTGTTATTAAGAATTTTAATAGATGAACACTTACAATAAACACTGTCACTGTGTTACATGCAAAAGTAATTTTTGTTAAAATTTCCAATTCATAAGTACAATTACATGTACGGTCTAATAGTATTTCTAAGTTTGAATATTTTTATACTTGGTTAGTTCTTTCCGGAAAAATATTAGTTACACAGACTGACTCATAAACAGTGTCAGTCCATACATGTTAACCTATTGTGATGAAAAATAGGGAGATTCAGACCTCAAAAGCGGTAGCATTGCGCGTGTTGTTTAACGCTAGGATTATCGGTATCTTTCATGTAATATACATGTATATTATAAGCCTTAAATGAAATCAGGTACCTACACTAATTAATCTTAAATATCAACAGCAAAGAAGAAGACAGAAACACCTTAAGTTTGATATAAATTGTACTAATTCAAATATTTTTCATGCTCATCATTTTGCTTGGATTGGCTCTCTACTTAGCCTTTTGAAGAGTGATCTTTGCTGATATAGCCTAGAAGCAATAATTCTGAATGTTCATTCAGTTTTTAAACAAAACAAATGATGACATGGTTTAATCTAGATCTAAAACAGGTTCATATCTTTCGTTATATAAATCAGATTTCCCGCGATGATCGAAAACGAAAGTAGAGATGTGCCACATGGCTTGGTCAATCGAGTGATTTCTATGGACTTTATTGATAAAGTTGTGAGCTTCTGTGCTTTTAAAGACGATGTCAAATGTTTTCATCTAATTCTTAAAAGCTGTATCTCCTTTTTCATGGCAGGGATGTTGATTAATTTATCGTAACCAATGTAATCACTGGTAGTCTTGTGTTGTTGTCGTTGTCAAACCTGTGCTTGAAATCTATGTACAAAAAAAGCGTTTGTATGATTCCGAGTCAAATCACGCGATATATAGCGAGATTTTATGAGAGTGGCTTCAAAAATGGACACCCAAGCGAACCAAATATAATTTAGACACAGCTTTTGTAGAAAAGCGGTAGATTTCTGAATTAAATCGGTAGGCGGGAGATGGAGTGAAAAAGCGGTAGACTCCCGCCTAAATCGGGAGAGTTAACATGTATCTATTTAGCAATTTTTATTTCCGATTGTACTTGTTTTGGGACTACTTAGAAGTTTTGTAAACATGGTAAATGCAGATTGACAAATTTCCTTTCTCCATCAGTAAATACGATCAATAGACTGATGCCAATTAGTTTCATTCACCTTGTTTGTAAATGTGCACCTTATCTCTCTTTCACGTTTCTATCCCCCTTTTCCTATCTTTCCTTTACATTGGGCATTCATTCGATTCTTTATTGATGTTTCTGTACGATTACGGTAAAAGATAATAATCTAAATATACTTACAGTTAACTGCCAGGGTCTTGGAGATAAAAATAAAAGATTAGATGTTTTTAATACTTTAAGAAAAAAGAACTATAATGTTTATTTTCTGCAAGACACACACTTCGTTAAAAGTGACGAAAAATTTATCCAAACACAGTGGGGCTATCGGGCATTTTTCAGTTCGTATAAGTCTAATTCGTGTGGTGTTGCTATTCTTTTTAATAATAATTGCGAAATAGATATCCACAAACATTTAAGCGATGAAAATGGAAATTACATAATAATAGACTGTACTATTGAGGGTATGAACTTTATACTTGTAAATATTTATAGGCCAAATTCTGATACACCGGTTTTCTATTCTAATTTGATGAATGAGATTGAAAAAATCTACATGTTGCAACAAATAATCATAGCAGGCGATTTTAACTTAGTTTTAGATAAGGAATTAGATTCCATGAACTATAAAAATTTGAACAATCCAAAAGCGAGACTGGAAGTTATAAATTTAATGGAAAATTTGAATCTAAAAGATATATTTCGTGAAAACTACGCTCAAGTTAGGCGCTATTTGTGGACAAAAAAGACACCCTTAAAACAGGCTAGACTAGACTTTTTTCTTATATCTGAATCCTTGCTCCCTTCTGTTAGTAGTGTTCAATATGAAAACAGTTACAGATCCGACCATTCTCCAGTTGTGATGTCTTTGAAAATTAATGACTTTATTAAAGGTAAAGGATTTTGGAAATTTAACAATTCTCTTTTAACAGATAAGGCTTATATTGATTCAATTAAACAAAAAATCAATGACGTAAAAGTTCAGTATGCATGCCCAGTGTATGACTTAGATAATCTTTGTTCTGTCGATAATGAATTATTGTTGTTCACTGTTAGTGACCAATGTTTCCTAGATATTTTACTCATGGAAATTAGAGGAAAGACTATATCTTACTCAAGTTATAAGAAAAAAAAGATGCATGAAAGAGAATTATTTTTAGAAAATGAGATTTTACATTTAGAACAAAATCTGACAGAAAGTACATTAGATACCCTTAAAATGAAACAAACAGAACTTGAAGATATACATAAGACAAAGTTAAAGGGACAGGTTATTCGTTCTAGAATGAAATGGATTGATGAAGGTGAAAAACCATCAAAATATTTTAGTTAACTTGAATCTAGAAATTATTTAAGTAAACTGATACCAAGATTAGAAAAAGAAAATGGATCTATTATTTCAGATCAATACGATATTTTAAATGAAACAAAACTTTTTTATGAAAATCTATATAAAAAAAGAGAAGTTGTTGAAAATGAAAACTACAGCAAAAAATTGTCAGAATATAATGATATCCCAAAGCTGTCTTTTGAAGAAGCTCTAAGTATAGAGGGTCCTATAACAAAATCAGAGGTTCTAAACTTTCTTAAACAGATGAAAAATGATAAAAGCCCAGGTCCAGAGGGATTCACATGTGAATTTTTTAAATTTTTTTGGAGGGATATTGGCACATTTATTACAAGAGCAATCAATGACTCATACTTAAAACAAACTTTTTCCGAACCAAACAAATTAGGGGTAATAACATGTATTCCAAAAACTGGTAAGCCAAAACAATTTTTAAAAAACTGGCGGCCTATTAGCCTCTTCAATGTTGTATATAAATTAGCCTCAGGGTGCATTGCGGAAAGAATTAAAAAATTCTTAGATAAGCTAATACATGGGGACCAAACAGGATTTATTAAAGGTAGATTTATCGGCGAAAATATTAGATTAATATATGATATTATGCACCAAGCAGAGTCAAGAAATATACCTGGTCTCTTAATGTTTATCGACTTTGAAAAAGCATTTGATACCATTTCATGGAACTTCATAAATCAAACACTTTGTTTCTTCAATTTTGGTCAGTCAATTAGAAATTGGATAAAATGTTTCTATAATAATATAAAGTCCTGTGTTATTCAAAATGGGATAGTGTCTCAGTACTTTTACCCTGAAAGGGGTTGTAGACAAGGTGATCCTATTTCACCGTACCTTTTTTTACTTTGTGCAGAGATTCTAGGTATTTTAATTAGAAAAAATAAGGATATTAAAGGTATAACTATTGATGGTGAAGAATACAAGTTGTCACAATATGCAGATGATACATCTGTTATTTCTGATGGCTCTCCAAGCTCATTGGATGGAATTACAAGAGTGTTAGATTATTTTGCATCAATCTCGGGTCTAAAAATAAATTTTTCTAAAACTAAATTAGTCTGGATTGGAAGTAAAAAATTCTCAAAAGATGTTTTTCATCACTCAAGATGGAAGTTTGATCCCAGTACTACATCCTTTGATTTACTAGGTGTTAAGTTTTCTGTTGATTTACATGAGATGGTAGATATTAATTACAAATTAAAAATTGAAGAAATTAAAAAAACCATGTTACAATGGAAAGCTCGCAAACTTACTCCTCTTGGAAGACTGACTGTAATAAAAACATTATTAATTCCTAAACTAAATCATCTTGTCCTCACTTTACCAAACCCTAACGATGATGTCATGAGTGCTTTCGAAAAAGACTTGTATAATTTTTTATGGAATAATAAAAATCATAAAGTTAAGAAAAATGTAATTATTCAAGAGCATAAATTTGGGGGCTTGAAAATGATAGACTATCAAAATTTTGTTACTTCATTGAAATCTAGTTGGGTAAGGCGGGTTATGTGCTCAAGTGCAAAATGGGTTAAATTACTTGAAGCAGAATTGGGAATAAGTATAAATCATCTTTGGCTGTTTGGAATTGACTTTATTAAGAATCTGAGTAGTACCACGAAAAATAAGTTTTGGAAAGATGTTTTCTCTAGCTGGTGTAAAGTAAATCAGGCTAAAGCTATAGCTGATTTAAGTCCTCTCCACGAACACATATGGCATAATCCAGGAGTTACCATTGGTGGCCAGTCAATTTTCATCAAAAGTTACTTTAATTCGGGCTTTGTTTTTATCAATGATTTCTTAGATTTAAATGGAAACTTTTACAGTTTTGATTTTATTCATAATAACTTGAAGGTAAATACAAACTATGTTGAATATGCCGGACTAAGAACAGCAATTAGAAAGAGACTATCATGTTTTAAGAATTATGAAATAAAGCCAATGCCTAGACCGATGCTTCCATCCAGCCTTGAAATTTTCTTAAAGAGTAAAAAAGGGTGTAACGATATGTATAATGTTCTTATTAGAAATAAAAAGGGCAATATAACTTCAGTTATAAAATGGAGTGAAAATGGGGAAGAATTTAGTGAAAAATACTGGGAAAAAATTTTTGAGCTACCTTTCAAAACAACCCAAGAATCAAAACTTCAATGGTTACAATTCCAAATCTTACATAGAATAATTCCTACTAATTGCCATCTTTTTAAATTAAGACTTACTGATTCACCATTATGCTCCTTCTGTGAGAAGGATATTGAAACTATTGATCACTTTTTTGTTGAATGTTCTGCTGTAAAAGAAATATGGTTAGAGATTGAGGAATGGATCTTGCAAAAAGTAAACAAGTCTGTTTGTTTTGATAGACAATCAATTTTATTTGGTAAATTTTTAAACAGAAACTCCTACAAGTTAGAAAATCTACTTATTCTGATCATAAAACAATATATTTTTGCTAGTAAGTATGCCAAAACTATAAAATTAAACATTGAGACTTTGAAAAATGTTATTACTGAAAGAATTAGAGTAGAAAAATTTCTTTTGTTAAAAAATTGTAAATATGATGAATTTGAAAGACACTGGCAGGAAATATTTGAAAAACTTTAAAATTTTCTTTCCGCTAGCTGTTCAATAAAGTGTGTGCCCTCTCATTTCTCTCTCTCTCGCTCACTTTCTTTCTTTCCCCCTTTCCCCCCCCCCCCTCTCTCTTTCCACATAAACTTTCACACTAGTTTTTATTATTATTTTTTTTGTTTTTGTTTTTTGCTTTATTTGTATATGTATTTATGTATACGTCTCTTTCATATTTGTATAATTTGTGTGAAAGTTAAAATAAACTTCTCAGTCCATTGATACAGTTTTTGCAATATAGGAAACAATCATCACATACGTTGAATAAATCATCAGATTTTGACAGTATTTTTCTGAATGAATGCGAGTTTATTTTGCCGACAGATATACATGAGTTGAGTTA
>NW_026920143.1:0-17153 GCF_032062105.1 Saccostrea cuccullata
TTGGGAAATTTATATGGATTATATTTAAAATTCGTTTACGACCTATGCATTCGGTAAGTACAAGATTTAGATAGATTGCATAAAAATAAATAAATGCAAATGGTTAGGTTGAAGTTCAAAAAGGGTCAACATGGTCAAAGATCATGCATGCCACAGTCGACAAATTTCACATTGTCAAGTTATCTCCCGTTGCGGACATTCGGTATATAACAGACGCAGATCCAGAATTTTTTTTTTTCAGAAAGGGGGGGGGGTGTCACACCTCAGTCAAAAAAATCAGCCCAAGATTTCCTGAGATGGAAATAAAAAATAATAATAAAAACAATGATGGTGGAGTCCCTGTTTTCTAAGGGGGAGGATGTCCAAAGTCATTTTTTTTCTCTACAGTACATATATAGTCTTATTTAAATAACTGCTAATTCCAGGGGGAGGGGTCTGATCTCCATAGCCACTGACTCCCTGTACCTGAAATGACAATTGATCTTATGACTCCATAGGGGGAGGAACAGCGAAAGTCGGACAGTTTTTCGGACCTTCTCGTTTGCACCTTCGGTACACGCTCCAAACTCGTAACACATAGCCGAAAAGTTTTACGTCACATAAAACGATGTTTTACCCTCTTTCTATTCTTAATTTTCATTGGTTAAAAGCTTTGTATTGCTATAAATCAAAACCAAACACGGAAAGGCAGAGGCTGATAAAGTCGGACAGCGACACAATCTCCCATGCAGAGTTGTCGTTCGTTCCTCTCTCAAACACCTCTGCAATGGGCTCACGTCAAGATTTTTGACATAACGTATAAAACGTGATATCTTAAGAATTGTTTCAATTTAAAGTAATAGTTCTGGATTGATTTAGTAAATATGTATCTCAAAACTCAGACATAAGCATAGAAATTGAATAGTAATTAATTAAAACAAACGCACTATTTCTTGCGTTTATCACTTTGATATACGCAAGCCAACCACAGAGGTGAATGTATGAGCCGATGGTAGAGAGTGACAGCGACAGTGAAAGTCGGACATGTAGAATTTAAAGTCGGACACACACTAGTTTCGGCATTTAAAGTCCAATTTACTTTATTTTTTAGGTTGTTGATTGTAGTGGATCATGCACAAAGTATCAAGGGGTGGGGTGGGGGGCTGACCCCTCACCCCCCCCCCACATTTACTTTACGCAATTGAAAATTCAAGTTCATTGAAAGGCTGTTTTTCTCACCTCTACCTTTATATTACCGTCAAATCAGGGTAATCTGGTAATGTATGAATAAAATTCGGTTTTGAACGATGTAATCAAATGGAACGTACGTACCTTCCATCAACCTCTGAAATAGAATTTTCTTTGAGTTTGGAAAATTACCCACTCTTTCTATCTTGTCGTTTTTTTTCTTCACTCAGGTAAGTTGATTTTTGTTCTAGATTTTTTAGCCCCTCCCCAGCTTACAAAAATGATACCAAGTGCCCGGGAAAAAAAATTCGTGAACATTTAAAATTAATTTTACGTAATATACTTAGTATAATCGTGTGGATTATTTAGATAAATTTTCCATTTATATACCAAGAAATTTGAATTAGCATAAAGTACATGTATTATGCGATCTATAATCTATAAACCAATGTGTTATCGTGTGAATAATTTTTGGGTTTAAATTGTCTCCAAAATAAATCCAATTTTACACATTTATTAAATGGTTATAGACAGAAAACTATTTATCCTACTATCTTTACATTAGAATCAGTAATCTGAAACGTATTTAATTTTCAAGAAGGAAACCTTTTCTTTTCCTGAATGAGTGAAGAGTTATAAACATGTAACTCAAATAAAGCCATGAAAAATTGAATATGTTGATTTTTTTTGATAGACTTTATTTCCTTCTCTTTGTTTTCCTTTTCTTCTTTTATTTCCCTCGGTTTATGTCTACAGTATTTCATTTATCTGCAATATTATATCACTCTGTTGCTGTTAAAATTCAGTGAGGTGGTTTTTGCTTTACGTGTTTTTCATTGTTTTTTTCTGAAATGAAACAATTTCTATAAGGCAAGTGCGATAAAACGTTTTTTTTCTTTTTTATTTTTTTTTTATTCTTCCTTCCAAAAAGTTGCAGCGAATCGGCAAAATTTGATTGCAAAAGCTAAAATACTCTTAAATTGCCAGTAAGTTTAATAACATAATAATAAATTGTTCTAGTATTTAAAAATATTACTATTAAAAAACAATTTATTCAATAAAATGTGCTGTCCGACTTTAAATTCTCCCCTGTCCGACTTTAAATGACAGAGAATGTAAAGTCGGACAGATGAATTTTAATGGTTTACTAAATAAATATCCACCAAAAAATTATTATTATGGGAATTTGTAATATTATTCATTTAAAAGTATGATTTAATTACAAAATATATTGGCAATCACGGAGGACCGACGGCAAACTGAAGATTTCGCCAGAAATAACTAAGGTCACTACCGACAGGTGCGCGCTCGGTGCGCATGCGAATTTTATCCGGATTCTATGAGATGCGTATGTATCCTCTAAATTTTAATATTCTACATCAAATGTTTTCACGACTATGTTTGTATGAAACAACCAATAACATCCCGTAGACGGAGAAATACCGAAAAGAAAAATACACATGACACTAAATTTAGAAACGATTTTATTCTGAAGAGAAGAGTGTCCGACATTGATGCTGTCCCACTTTAGCTGTTCCTCCCCTAATAGTAGAAAATTTTTTCATTTGACTATTTATACATATTTTGTTTCCTATGTTTCATGATTTTTGCTGGTCCACGGAAACTTTAACCTTGCCCATATTTTTTAAGTGGATTGGGCTATACACATGGCTTCAATATTTCATAGGTAAATTTCTTTTGGCAAAACCTTTTAATGGGTACCACCAATTTTGACCTCTTGATCTCTTGACCTTGGAGTTTGACCCAATTTTACAAGAAAAATACCTTGAACTTGGCGTAAGTTTTGAACAGGTGGTGCTAGGACTTTCATACTCTTACATGTGTAATCATTGTGAACTTTTAACAGGTATAATTATTTTTGACCTAGACCTTAGAGTTGAATCCAATTTAACTTTAACCTTGGCAATAACTTTTGAACAGGTGAGGAAGTTTAGGGATTTCTTCCTTTTTTCACATGTGTATTCCTTGTGACAAGACTTTCCCTTTGATACCAACAATTTAGACCCTTTGACCTTGACCTTGGAGTTTGACTTACATTTGAGAAACTTCAACCTTTGCCAAAAGCTGTCATAACAGTTGCTGTCACAACAGACAAACAAATTACTAAAAAAAACACAGAATACATGTAGATATTTTATATTCAAGATATATACATCTGGTCATATCTCTAGTTCTCCCTTGAATGAGACATGGTGATATAAATTTTAATAAAAATAATTATAAGAGTTGAAAAGGTTGTGCATATTGAAATATACTAAGCTCTGCGGATGAATTAGATATACCAGTTTAGCTTTATTTTGCTACCCAAAGCACCTTGATTAACTATTTATAAGCATACTGTTTTTCGAAATGTACTGATTTCTGTTGTCCATCTGTTTATCTGCAAACTTTTCACATTAACTTTCTTAAGAACCACTGGGCTAATTTGCAATGTATTTAATATTGCAAAATATGCAGGGTACTTTTTCAAGTGCCCGCAATCCAGATCCCGGGCATATATTGTTTTTGTCCTGTCTGTTTGTCTGTTTATCTGTTTGTCTGTTTGTCAACTTTAACCTTGGCCATAACTTTTGAACAATAAGGGATAGAGACTTCATATTTGGTAAGCATACTCCACTAATAAAGTCCTTTCAAATGACTTCAAGGTCAATGACCTTGTGACCTTGACTAAGACATATGCTAAAAAATAGCTTTTTCCACTGTTTGTCATAACTTTTGAACCATAGGAGATAGGGACTTCATATTTGGTATGCATACTCCACTAATAGAGTCCTTTCAAATGACATCAAGGTCAATGATCTTGTGACCTTGACTGTGACCTATATGCTAAAAATAGCTTTTTGCACTTTTTGCCATAACTTTTGAACCATCAGAGATAAGGACTTCATATTTGGTATGCATACTCCACCAATTAAGTTCTTTCAAATGACACCATGGTCAATGACTTTGTGACCTTGACTGTGACCTATATTCTAAAAATAGCTTTTTCCACTTTTTGCCATAACTTTTGAACCATAGGAGATAGGGACTTCATATTTGGTATGCATACTCCACCGATTAAGTTCTTTCAAATGACACCATGGTCAATGACTTTGTGACCTTGACTGTGACCTATATTCTAAAAATAGCTTTTTCCACTGTTTGTCATAACTTTTGAACCAAAGGAGATAGGGACTTCATATTTGGTATGCATACTCCACCGATAAAGTCCTTTCAAACGACGGCAAGGTCAATGATCTTGTGACCTTGACTGTGACGGATATGCTAAAAATAGCTCTTTACACTTTTTGACACAACTTTTGAACCATAGGAGATAGGGACTTCATATTTAGTACGCATACTCCACTGATTAAGTTCTTTCGAATGACACCATGGTCAATGACCTTGTGACCTTGACTGTGATCAATATGCTAAAAGAAGATTTTTTTAACTTTGTTGCCGCCGGGCGCGTAGTGTTTCACAAACACATCTTGTTCCAACATAAATCTTCTTCTCAAAAACAGCAAAGACATTTATTGTCCCCATTTTTCCTAAAGGTAGGGTACATTAGGCCATCCTTAAAAAATTGTTTTTTTGCGGTAACGCGACCGACCACCAAAATCCACCCTACTGGATTTTTTTTATGGGTTCAAAAAAAATTTTTTTTTTTTTTTTTTTACATATCCATTTTCTAATTTTATCCTATTGACATTTTTTTACGTCCCCATTGCACCTGTAGACACCGTTTTTAAAAAAGAACTGATGTGTTATGATATTTTGAACAATAAAAGATTGGATTCATTAAGAATGCCTTAATTTTCTTGTTTGATTAGTAACTTAAGGTCATTGGCAACGCAGGGTTTCCGGAGAATAAAGGTTTATACATAGGTTTTCTCACTTATGAAAAAAAGTCATTGAGAGTGATCTCCCGTATGGAATTCTCTAGGCGCTGAAAACCAATAAAGCATAGATTACAGACTAGAAGTAAACAAAAACACGTGTGTTTTTATCATATATTCAACTCTACAGTAATAAAAGAAAAGCAGCGATGGGTTTGTTCACATTGTGCTGAGAGGCAAGACAGTCAACAGGCCGTCATTTAGAATAGGTACATGAATGCTGGGAAGTGCAAAGATGTGAATTAATTTTGCTGAAAGTGGTGATAGCCAGGTAGACCGAAAGAGAACGATTCTATAGGTTATGTAATTGAGACACCATTAAAAGTTACTATAAATCCTTGTTAAAATGTTTTATGACAGTTCGCTTCCAGTAAAGTAAATTATAGAATAGAAACAAACAACCAGTCTCTTATATTCATAATGAATATTGATTAGAAGTGAGGGAAGTAACTCAAAATTAAAAACAGTGCCAGTATTTCTGTGTTTTGTTTCAATATTTTCATTTTCAGCCTAATTATATGCATGTCATCGGAAATAAGGTTTCAACAATGTATTTAATGTATAAACCTTATGAAATACATGGGTTTTGGAGAAAATGTATGGTTGAAAATAATATAGGGCCATTTTTTCAACATTTTACAAAGGAAATGCATTGAAAATTGTAAAAACATTGATTTGACAATATCTATAAAGGAAGGCTGGCTTGATGGGTAAAAAGGACCTGAATTGAATATGTTTGGTACCATTAAACCTGTTCAAAAAATCTTGAAAAATCCTATACAAAAACCAGAAACGTTGCCAATGTCCTTTAAAGTGAAATCTAAGACATAGTTAATACCTCTATATAATCGAAATTTAATTTGACTTTTTGTCTCCAAAAAAAAAAAAATAAGCCTACCTACCCCCCACACCTAAAATGATAGGCGCGTTACCGCAAAAAAATTTTTTTTTAAGGATGGCCTTAAATCTCATTTGTTTGTCAATCTGCCCATCTGTCACAATAAATTTAACCTTGGTCATCATGGTCGTATATTTTGAATGAGAAGAGATAGGACTTTTATATTAAACATGTGTATTAGTATTAAATGGGACAATACCATTCTACATACACTATGATTTTCATTACCCATGATCTTGAAGTTTGACCTAATTTCCTTAAAAAATTAATTGCTTTGAATTGATCATTTTGAAAGATAAATAAAGGGCATTCATATTACCTGTGATAAGACCTTCCAAAATGTATCATGACTTTTTGACTCTGTGACCTTGACCTTGAAGTTTAACTTAGTTTTCATTAATGTTGTATTTCCTTTTCATTGAGAAGAGATTTGACTTTCACATTTCAAGTGAACATTACCCATAACAAAGGTCCCAACATGCTATGATTTTTTTATCCCTTGACCTTGATGTTTTAACAAAATTTCAAAAGAGTGAACTCTCCCAAAAGATGATAAGACCACTGTTTAAAACAAAAAAAGGAGTGCTGAATAAAATGGAAGTTTAGGGAAGATGGGGCTTTTTCCATAAAAAACATCATTTTTGACCCTTATTTGACCCCCCGGGGAAAATCAAAACTCCGAAACCTAACTGCACATCTGCATGACCCCACCAACCATCTCCCAAAAGCTGGTTAGGCTACTGAGTAAAATGTAGAAGGAGTTAGGGAAGACGGGGCTTTTTGGACAAAAAAAAATATTTTTTGCCCCCCTTTTACCCCCCCGGGGGAAAATCGAAATTCCGAAACCTTACTGCACATCTACATGACCCCACCAACCATCTCCCAAAAGCTGGTTAGGCTACTGAGTAAAATGTAAGAGGAGTTCAGGGAAGACGGAGCTTTTTTCTTAAAAAACGTCATTTTTCGACCCCCATTTGACCCCCTGGGGCAAAATCAAAATTCCGAAAGCTTACTGCACATCTACATGACCCCACCAACCATCTCCCAAAAGCTGGTTAGGCTACTGAGTAAAATGTAGAAGGAGTTCAGGGAAG
The DNA here is from genome assembly GCF_032062105.1 of Saccostrea cuccullata. Taxonomy (NCBI): domain Eukaryota; kingdom Metazoa; phylum Mollusca; class Bivalvia; order Ostreida; family Ostreidae; genus Saccostrea; species Saccostrea cuccullata. The sequence continues at coordinate 7,059 of NW_026920143.1, forward strand.
ACGGGGCTTTTTGGACAAAAAAAATCATTTTTTACCCCCCTTTGACCCCCTGGGGGAAAAACAAAATTCCCAAAGCTTACTGCACATCTACATACCCCACCAACCATCTCCCCAAAAGCTGGTTAGGCTTGAGTAAAATGTAAGAGGAGTTAGGGAAGACGGACTTTTTTCTTAAAAAACGTCATTTTTCGACCCCCATTTGACCCCCCGGGGCAAAATCAAAATTCCGAAAGCTTACTGCACATCTACATGACCCCACCAAATTCCCAAAAGCTGGTTAGGCTACTGAGTAAAATGTAGAAGGAGTTAGGGAAGACGGGGCTTTTTGGACAAAAAACGTCATTTTTGACCCCCCTTTGACCCCCGGGGCAAAATGAAATTCCAAAACCATGCACATCTACATGACCCCACAAACCATCTCCCAAAAGATGATTAAGCTACTGTGTAAAAAGAGGAGGATTTAGGGAAAAAAAGGGGAAACGGGAAAGGAGGACGGAATATAAAACAATATACCCGAACTTTCTTTAAAAATGCGGGTATAATTATGAAAAATATAAAGCAAAGCGAACGCCTTTTTGTGTGCAGATCATGACATGTACTGAGCTCCACGGGTATTTTTTGTCCTAGGCATTAAAGCTGAACACTTCTCATAAATAGGCACTGTGTCAGACGGGTATATAAACCGTTCGCTTTCGTTACACCCGATTGCATATTCGAAACTCGTGGCCGACATGTAGTACTCCTATCTAGGTCTTAGATTTTTTACGTTTATTTCTTGTTCTTATGTGCATTTTCTGTTTGTAAATAATGTATTGACCTGCATTTTCCATGATACCTTTGTCTTGTTTCGGAAAAAACGTAAAATGTAATAATTTTATCGATATTGAGTAGCACGCTTTGTAAGATGTACGTCTACCTCGTTGGATCTCTGTAATGAAATACATTGAGCTGACTAGCAATCTGCTTCTTATATAGGGGTTGTAGGGAGAGCGTTGAAGAATGGGAAATATGGCGGACTATGCCTATTTACGAGTAGTTTTAGCTTTAATCTTGACGCCCAAATTCTTATTTGGCTTGTGATACCTTTAGAAAGCATGTGTACCTAGATGGAAGTTAAAATGCGCCATCCCCTAGTTTAAGTTTTATTAGGTGATTACACCTCCTATACCCGATTTTGCGGATTCAACGATACTCTAATATCGAGTATTATACGCGATTTAAGGATAATACCCAATTTCGAGTATTCTCTCCAATCTGTTTAACATAGAATAAATTTCTAGCTCATTAGGTTTTGAATTTTTTTTTTATTTTGCACTGTTTTGACCATAAAAAATGATCATTTAAATTATTAAAAATAAAAGTAACAGAATAGAACTTTCATCTGAAAAACTGAAACGCTTTATAAAAAAGATTTCGGTTTTTTAAAATTTTAAAAATAAAATAACTAAAGAAAACTTAGAAAACAAACCTCTCGAGAACTACACAAAGACGACATAAACTTGACTTATTCCTGTGTTAAAGTGCAATGCGTTAATTCGATTTTCATTTTCTTATTCATTTTTATAATAATTTGTTTATTTACCTATTGTAATGGTTAAGGGGGTTTAATAAACCCCCAAAAAACCCCATGATAATGGAATGACCTGAGGGAAAGGGACTTAACCCGGGGTAGATGTTAGGGACAAACTATTAGAAAGTAGTTTGTATGAATTGACATCAAAATCAGCCATTAACCGTGGCGCAAGGGACAACTAATACGGGAGACGACTTTAGTCATATAGATTACCCACAATCAAGTTACACGCTGTATGAAGATGAGCATAGGGACATGAGAAGAGCCGAAAATGACTCGCTGAGGAAAAGTTCACTTAGACAACCTGTGTTTTCCAAAGCACGATCCACACCTGGGTTCTCTTGGCGTACTCCGTGCTTCAACAGCAACAACCAGTGTGACCTGGACATCAGGGATAGGAGTTGGACATGGTTCCAATATTGGGTTCCAACAAAATCCAAATATGAGTACGAAGGTCACACAAAGTTATGATGCAGGAGGTTCGTATGGTAAAAACATAATGAAACCACGACATACGACGGGAACCCGGGGCTTGGATAGACTATAAGGCCCACTTTGAGGCATATAGCGATATAAACATGTGGAATGCGCGCCAGAAAAGTTTATATCTTGCAGCGACATTAGAGAACAAGCACAGACTGTCCTTGGTAACATGAAGGGAGGTACGGCTTGTACATATATGGATTTATGTAATGCACTGGAAGACCGCTTTGCATCAGCCAATCAAACAAGTTTTTCGGGGGAATGTGGAGATAAACGACAAAACGTGTGGACATTACCGGAGCTTGGTGAAGTATTAGACGCTTGTCTCACCTTGCTTACCCGACAGCACTTAGGGAAGTACAAAAATGATTGCCAAGGATCAGTTTGTTGATGCTTTGACAGATGTTGATATGCGCTTAGACTGTTCAAAGTTAATTCTACGTTTAACGTCACATCTAAAGTTCAAAACCTACGAGGGAGGGAGGATAAAAATAAACAAATAAAAATTTTTAAACAATTGTGAATTTATTAAATTAACCTATTCAGTACATTAAAAACATTACAATTAAGTAATAAGAGCATTTAATTGATATGACACCTAAGATTAATTTCCCAGCCAGTTTTTCCTTAGCATGTAAATCAGTTTGAGTCGTATTTTAGCAAACAATGTAGTCTAAGACTGAATGTACAGGAAAGTGGCTTTTAACTAGGCCTCAGTTGTCCTTTGGAAATTGCCACACGTCCATGGTACCCTGGAGGCAAATGCTTCTTTGGGAAAAATTGATCAAATCTACAATTAAAATTATTGATGACAATATTTAAAACTGTTCATGTTAAAATATCCTCAAAATGAATTATGTCGTATTTTTTCTTAGTACTAGATCTACTAGCATTAAGTTTTGAAAGTGTGAATACTAATATTTGGAATATACTGATAGCTGTTAGATTATCTTTAATTCCTTGAATTACACACAAAAGACAGGATTCTTCACATCTTGGAATATCCAAACCACTTTCCTTACTCTTCTTCACTTGAAAGGCCCTATTTTCGGTAAGCTTCTCCCTGCTCAAATGGTTATGACAAGTATTATCTTTTCCAAAAATTGTAGCTATTTGTAGGGACATGAATTATGAAGAAATCAATTACTTTAATCATTACTGTTCCTTTCGATTTTTACAGAAATATTTATGAAACATATTAGTCAGATTTAATGATGCTTTTCACTGTATATAAATCTTGGTTTTTGACACAGTTTCCACTCAGTAAAAAAGTTTTTCGATTCTCTCCAAATTACAATGAAAAGTTCAGCAAATAGAATCACGAACTAAAGTCTGTCACTGTCAGTCGGTACATGTGATTCGAAAACTGACAAAAAAATCAACAAACTAGACTTTGTCATTAACTTCAATCATAAAAAAATCTATTTTTTTACTTACATTTATGGTCCCAAACTCTTTAAATCACTAGTTTTCTTTAATAAGACACCAACTGCCTTTACTGCGGCTATCAAAGCACATTTTCTGTCACTACGGGAAGCAGAATTGTCGTTAATTAAGAACCAAACCGGGAAAGGACTGGAAATTCCGAATTTTTGTTTTTTAAAAACGAATTTCTCCTAAACCTACGCGCGCGGGTGACGTTAAACATAGTTTTAATTTTAAACAGCCTTACGCATTCAACAATCGAGGCCTAAATCGCTAAATGATGCTGTACGTTTGGCGGTTGAAATTGAGGCTTTCTGTAGAGCCGAACGCCAACGTCGGCATGATGTCAGATTTGCACGAGTAGCTACTGGAGATCAAGAAAGTATAACAGAGTCTCAAAATGACTCAAGTGTGAGAGATGAAATGAAGCAGCTACGTAATGAACTGCAGGAATCGTTAAGAAGTTTAGAAAGGAAAATGGCAGTGGTTATTAAAAAAGAGACCCCAAAAGCACCAGGTTCTAAATATTTATTTAAACCAGATGTTTTTCCTTTAAAATGTCACAATTGCGGAAAGCGTGGTCACATGATGAAAGACTGCTTGGTAAAGCTTAAAAAAATTTAAGGGATAAGACGCAGAAACCCGAGTCTTACGGTGAACCAAAGACAGGAACAGAGACTCAAACCGGGAATAAAACCAAACAAGTAGTATCTAGTACAACTGCGGTCAAGGAAGGACAATTAAAACAAGAAGCTGGTTTGTTCATCAAAGCTTTGGTGAATCATGTGCCATGAAATTTTTTGGTTTTTCCCGGGGCAACCTTGAAAATTTTTAAAGCGGATAGATTTTGCAATGAAATAGAAAGTGAAGGGGATGGTAGACTAGAGCTTTTTTACTCAAAGTATTCAAGGTGCGGATGGAACACCCCTGAAGGTTAGAGGAAGAGGGAATTTTTCACTTCAACTTGGTGAAAGTGAATTTAAATGCCATGCTGTTATTGCAAACTTCAAAGCTGATGGCATCCTGGGTTTAGATTTTTTTCAAGTCTAACAAATGTTTATTAGACTTATCTGAAATGAAAATGCATATTCATGGAGTGGAATATGAATTGCATTTACAAGGACATATTGGATGTTTCTGTGTGAAACAAGAAGCAATATCTAGGCTTAGACAAAGGGAAGTCACATATTCAAGTCAGTTACATGCATCAAATCCCGGGATGGGAAAAAAGAGACCAAAGTTGAAGAAGTCAAGCCAAGGAAAAACCAAAGCTGAAGTGACCAAACCTCATATCGGTCCCACTGACAGTTTGGCTTGTGGTTTGTTTTAAATTGTTACAAAGGAAAACTTTAATGTGAGCAGTGTGCTCGTATCTTTCCCCAAAACTTTTTAGAAGACACTTGAACAGAGCACATAATTGGAAAAACCCAAAAGAAACCGCAGAGTCGGGACAAAGTTGGAAAGTCTCCAAATATGCCCCTGGAGTACAGGTCAGGTTAAGGTGGAGGATCCAGGAGAGCTTATTTTCGAGGAGACAGATTTAGGGGTTTGAAGGACCGTAGAAAAAAATGGCTCCCTGCTACCAGGATTTGAAAAGATGACCTGTGGAAAAAAGGGGTTCGGAAGAATGGTGAAACAGTAGTGAGACTAAAAGACATTTGGTTTGAATGAACAATCTTAATGATAAAGGGGTTTTTTGTAATTACTCTTTGTACTTGTTGTATGTGTTTAAAAAAATGTTTGATAGGTTCTTTATAAAAATAGTGTTCCCTGAATTCCAAATAGTTTCAGCCTAAAAAAAATTAATAATATAAATAGTAAAAAAAAATCCTTTAGTTTTGAATCAAATCACATGCGGGACGCATGATATCGGGGGGCATGGGTAATGTAATGGTTAAGGGGCATTTGAATAAACACAAAGAAGACCTAAGATAATAGAATGACCTGACTACCCTTGGAATAGAATAGTCCAAGGGTATATAAAGCGATGCTTAAGGGAAATAGGCATTCAGAAATTAGCTGAAGAAGCTGAACCGCTTTAATCAAAAAATAGAGAGACGGGCATGGTAGAATAAAGAATAGAAGCATGGGGGCGAATAAGAATAGGGAAAATTAAAATTTAAACCCGGGTGTATAAAAATTGAAAAGATAGACGCTCGTTCTTTTTATTAAAAAGAACCTAAAGAAAACACGGTTAATAGCAAACCCCGTTTCCCCGTCTCTAGATAAGAAAAAATTTTTAAAACAGTGTGATTTTTCCCTCAGATAGAGCGGGCCTTCAATTATTAGTCCAATCATTAACTTGGCAGAGTAAGAGAAAAAGCTATACACTGTACATATATCCCTTGTGAACCCCAATCTTACAGTTACACCTATCATTTTATGGTTTTAAAATTTAAAAACTAAAAAAAGAAAATATAAAAAACCCCCCTGATAACACATTATAATGCCTAGAAAAAAGGTTAAATTAAGGAAAGCAGTCGATTCATGAAAAAAATCTCAACAAATACAAATCTGGAAAGATTAAGAAATAAATTTTAAAGTTTTTCATACAAATCTTGTTTAAACAGTGTATTTGCAATTTTTTAAAAAACAAATAGACTTAAAACCAGTGTCGTAAAGTGCTCGAGAAACCATCGATGCATTGGGACATATTGTCCAATTCAATCTGAAAAGATAGTTTATTTATACAACAATTATAATACCACGTGATAAGCATTCGTACAGACAGCCAATCGCAAACCCGGTTACCGACTACAGATATATGTGTTCTAATCATGTCGGATGTAGGCGGGTTTCATGCTTGTAAATGACCATATATAATATATTGAATACATCTATCTTTGGCATTTTCATATTAACAAAGAGGATAGAATAGGGTCGTTAAATATACCTTTTGTTAAATGTAATCTATAATTAGGTTGTTTGATGACTGGCGTATTGCTCCAATTTCATATCAATTTCTTTATTTTCCTCATCAATACATAAAGCACAGAGCTGATGTGACCGCTCGACAGGGATAGCCTACACCTCCTTGGCATTAGATATCACCCTCTGAATATCTGGTGTCAATGTATAATGTTTACAAATTTGTACTGTATGAAGGTAACCTTGTGGTCGTTCACCCTTTATTATTTTCATATTACTCCGATTGAACAAGAGTACATTTCTTTCCAAAACTTCAAAAGATATCAAAACTATATAATTATAAATTACTGTTAATGTTTGGTTCATTTTTTCTTTTTTCTTGCTACGCATCAAAAGTACATTTATTGTTTTGAAATACTTTGAGTTGAGATTTCTTTTATGACAATAATTATGATATTTTAAAGCCTGTTTAATTTTTTCAACTACATTTGATATAGTGGAAGAAAGAGAAGAAAACAAATTAAATAGCTTTTGAAATTGAAATTTTTAAAATATAATTTGAACAATATTACTTTGTAATTACAGGTTTGATATCTTTTAAAAAATAATATTTTAGGAACATTTTGTATAATACTTTAGACAAAAATAGTGCTAATATCACCGACCATTTTTTTCTGGTAGCAACATAAAATCTAACATAAAGAATATGCAAAATATATTTATGTAACACAAATGAAATTGGGAGGATACAAAACGTAGCTAGATGAAAAATATTTTTGAAACTCCTTTTACCAGCTTAAACATGCCTCTATTTCCTTCCAGTATTCAATTCCGCTGACGTTTTTCCGGCTCTGATAACAGTTTCTCCCAAATTAACAATTATTTTTTCCTGTTTTAACATGTCTTTCTTCTGCAGTAAGTATCAGATTTCCTACCAGACCACCATTTGTCAATTCAACCGGTATAACATTGTTTCCAATACTTAATTTAAGGGTGATCCGACTTTCTCAAAAAATATCGCCATTTAACTTTTTTTAGTTGCTTGTGTTAACTTTGAACACATGTATGGTATGCTAGCAATCAAAAAGTCGTCAGATGAAATTGACTTTATTCGGGGAATTAAGCAGGGTTTTTTTAGCTGCAGATCTGTAGCTATCCGAAAAACATATATAAATAGACCGGATAGCTACAGTTCCATCCACTGAAAAAAAACAAACTATATTTATTGCGCACAAAAAAGTGCGCTCGGTTTTTGATTAATTCTTCCAAATTCTTACCTCAATTGCAAAAGAGGGAAGATTTAAAAAGAAGGTTTCTCTCTCTCCTCTGTCAAGTACATTCGTAGTTGACATCTGAACGAAGCATTTTGAACCGAATCATCTTTGAAACCAAAATGGCAGTATATATAATCAAAATGTTCGATGATTACAATATGGGTCAGGCGGATATTATAAACAATTATGACGAATGTTTTGTTGTGGAAAAGTCAAAGAATATGTTTAGGAACACACGATTAGTAATATTTTGAGATTGCAGTTTTAAGAACATGGAGAAATAAAACGAAAACCGAGCACGCTTTTAGTGCGCAATAAAGATACATTTTTTCAATGGGTGGCACTGTAGCTATCCGGTCTATCAATATATATTATTTCGGATAGGTACAGATCTGCAGCAAGGTTTATTATTATAAAGGATAATTTACTTCAGACAATATTCTGACTTTATAGGTTTTATCAAACACAATGATATAGTGTAAGAAAATGTTTTTGCGCTTTTTTTAAATCTTAAACAAGAGTTTGATTCTGTTTGGATAAATGGTCTCTGAAGTGACCTTTTGAATTATGGAATTAAAGGCAAATGCTTGTAGTCGGTAATTAACCGAGATGTATCATATGTGGATAAAAAGCCCTGCAAAACACGTTGTCATCTCTTAAAGGTATCCTAAAAGTTGTAATTAATTCATACTCAACTTTAGTTTTTTAATTCATTATTAAATAATTGTTAGTAAGAGGCAACAATTACTTATTGCTACGATGATCCTTTTAATAAACCAATACTTGACAATCGAAAGCCTCGCATTTTAACAATGTGTAAATACAATACTTCATATACTTTTATATGACCTCTATGGGGGAAAATGAGATCAATATGAGTTAAGTTTGTTCTGTTGTGTCATTGTATATACATATAAGTTCATTAATTTCTTAAAAGCATCTTTTCTACTTTCATGAACAAAGTTTCACTCTGTCATCAATAGATTTAGTTTGAATTTAGTTTGCAGTTTATCTGTTTTGTGCTTTATCGTTTAATTGTTTACCAATATGAGCAATTTATTTATGATAATGTAGGTATAATATAAAAAGTCCAGCATCACAATCTACTTCTAGATTAAAAGCAACACATTGGTCTTACTTTGTGATAATCTCATACACATTCTCTTCTAATGTCGATGTTCAAATTTTATTCTATGGTTTTCAAACGTCAATTTGGGACCACATTGAACATAAGAAATCTTATATTCCTTTAGCTTCTAAGAAAGTAAATTAGATTTAACCTTTTATCGGTTCAAAACATTTTAAGAGTTGTTTTCCGCAGATGATTTTGGAAGAGAAACACTACCCAGCTAGCACAAAACATAACATCTGGAGCAAAGTAGGGAAGGATAATGAGAATTTCTATTGCTGGCTGGACAATTTTTCGATGTTCATTTTATTTTATATCGGGGTACCATGCCATTCACCTTATTGGATTTAATATGATGTTGGCTTAGAATATGCATGGACACAGATAATTTTCTGTATAATATCAAGACTAATATATCTTAATAGCATTTCACACAGAAATATATTAAAATTTTATTTCATTTTATAGGCATTGAAACTCCAATTTCGGGGGTGGTTTTGATTTATACATCCTTGCAATCTCACAAAGTTTACTTTTATTCCTTGTATTTGGTAAAAGAGGCAATCTTGTTGTGTATTAATGAAAAATATTATAACTTTAATTCAAGAAATAATTATATTCAGAAAAAAATGTTAGCAGCAAAACCCTTCCCAAGTATCGTCATTCCGCGCTAATGGCTGTGTGCAGTTTAGCAAATAGCTCAAACCAGTGAAACGTTAACAGTCTTTGTAAAAAGGACACGAGAGCTCTGTTATTGTTGATGTTTTCGATTCTCCGGGTGCGTTAATTTTTTAAAGTCTCCTCACCACAACTGCACGGACTGACAATATAATGTGTATGTTTTGCTTTCCAACATTTCTTCTCTCAATTTTCTGGATTATAGTATTAACATTTTTCATTTTTACCAATCAGATTGCTCCTCTTCTTAAGTATTAAAAATAATATTAAAATTTATGAAGGAGCAATGACGTGTCAAACCTGTCTAAAAAATTGAAGCTTTAATAAATTTTATATGAAATAAGATTTTTTAAATATTTTCGTGTGAAATGCTATTCAATAGATAAGACGTATTATAGTACAGAAAAATATTAACTTTCCACTTATTTCCATGTACCTTTAAATCGGTGATCGCCCAAACATGATTCCCACCCGTGTTGTTCTTTGCAAATAGTATATTAAATTGTATTAGTTCACACAAGTACTTTCAACATTAGAAGTTAATTTTAATCTTTAGGTTTCAATAGGGAGGGTCAACAATTAATGAAAATTAAAATAAAGTTAAAAGTTAAAATATTCCCCTTTGTTGCAAAACTACTGTTTAATATTAAATTAATTTTAATATT
>NW_026920144.1:0-16871 GCF_032062105.1 Saccostrea cuccullata
TTAAATATTTTTATTATACCATATTAAATCATAGCTTTGACTTAAGAATGTCTCTTACATGTAGACTACCGTTTTAATGATACAATAAACTTGATTTGATTTGTTTTCTTACAATTTGATAACATATTATTTATATAATCTCTCTAACTCTCTCGTCATCTCCGGTTAAAAAAATTTAATTATGAATCATATATCTTTCCATTTTTACTTAACCGAAAGTGACAAAAATGTCAGAGAGATAACATGAACAATGGGTTATGCTTCCAGCAGACACGACTTGTAACAATGATGACGTTGATTGTATGTCTCGTAATTATACTTGATATTTAGAAGAAGTTGGTTTTAATTTTATGCTTGGGAATCCAATATTAACACAATACATATTTCACTTTCGAAGGAATATATTCTTCAAAACCACATTTAAGTGATTAATACTTTTAATATATCAGTCAATCAATGTGAGATCTATCTACCATGCCTGTACTAGATTCCTAAACTTCATAAATGTCCTTACAACAAAGATACATTGCTGCTGCATCCGGAAAATGATCTACCAAGCCCTTATTTTCACTCTTAACAAACTTTAAAACCACCAAACAAAAATATTAACTGATATAGAGGAGAAACTTCAAACGTCTTGTCCTAGAGCGTATAAACTCTAATAAGATGTTAGAAAATTGCCGTTTCTATTGAAACAGTTAGTGAAAACAATCAGATCGTACAGAAATACTCTGAAGATGATGTTCAAAGGATGCGCGAATAATTTATTGACAACTTTTATGTAGTTTTCGGAAAACAGTTAACTGGAATTCTGATAAACGCTTATTTTGCTCCTTTATAAGCTGTACTGATTTTATATTCCAATGAAGTAAAATCTATTCAAAAAATTTGCATAAGAAGAGAGAAAAAAAAACAAGACATAGTGCTGTTGCCTTCAATTCGACATTAAGATGTGTAGACAACGTTTTATCAATAAACAACAGTAAACACAACTAATAAATGATATCGGACATCTGCAGGTAACTTTTGAATATTTACATTTAAATGGCAATGTTTTAAGTAAGGTATGTGCCTCATACGATTCTAAATGTAAAATTATCAGATTGTTTTCGGTCCCAACGGGCCTTAGAAGATTGATAAATATGCAAATAAAGAAATGGTTTAAATAAGATATTTTTTTTTAAAATCATAAAATTAAAACACATGACATATATTCAGATTTTATTGCGCACTGCTCCAATGAGTTTTATCTTTATTTAAAAAAAATCGTTTTACAAGCTTCAATTCATAATTAAGAGGCTATCCCTCTTTGATCAGGATTACACTTAGTCTTAATCATGCAGTTGATTTACTTTCTTGGTACAACTGAAAGAAGTTAATTGAGAAACTTTTTCTGACCCAAATGTATGTGAAACCTGCTTACTACACGTATACTTGATTACAGTTTCAGAGACCCTTATTAATACATCAGTGGACAATCATGTAAAACAACATAGGCCAATTAATAATACTTATTCTAAAGGTTTACTTATATTTTGAAACCAAATCCAATCAAGGATTCCAGTCAGATAAGCCTTACAAGAATTGTATTTATAATAGGAACATTTATTTATAATATTAACTTTTATAATATTTACCTGTTTTACTTCTCAATCCCCTTATAAGAAAGTATTTGACACGTTTTACATGTCTGAACAGGCTTTACTACGATGTTGTATTAATGTTTTGCCTATCATTTTTCATAATTAACTTCTTGGAGTGAGAGATGGTCACTGCTACAAATATTCGTGGAATCTTTTCAAATGATGTGCATTGTTAAAGACACCCAACACTAGGAACCAAAGATGGGTCTAAACCAAAGAGATGTCTAAACCTCTTTTGTCCTTACGATCATTTAATAGTTTTGTTTTTGTCAGCAGATACAGTCAATCTTTAAGTCAAATACCGATGGACGTTTTTCATGTTAGACCATTATTTACACACTGAAATGTCGACGGATTTTCGTTTTTTTTTCGTTCTTGACAAGGAGCAAATTGCAGATGTGACCGGTCGGCAGGGGATGCTCAATCCCCTATATGGCATCTGATCCCATCTCTGATGTATGAGAGGTCTCTGTTTGCTCTGATCTTAATTGGTATTATTTGAATAGTCTTCTGAGCTCGAAAACTGCTCGTTATCTCCATATATACTCTAACTAAAAAAGATATCAAAACTGGATCCTGCTTTATTATAAACAAAATATTATCACATTGATGTTATCCATAGTGGTATTCTTTGTTATCCAGGTATGATGGTTTGTTTTATTCAGAATGACAGTTTCACTTTAATATTGATAAAACATTTAAAGACGTACAACACACTGGGGGAGATAACTCTTGCGATTTCAAATGAACGTTTGACGTGACGTCAAATTAAACGTCAAAAATAAAGCGTCAAAATGACGAGTAAAAAAATCCCGATGTATATCAATCATAAAAGAAAAATGGGATATGGAGCTTGGCTGTGATTATGCGTACCATACTCAATCAATAAGTATTTTTTTGATGATCCCCATTAAATTCCGTAAAAAGCAAGACATAAAATACCATCCCTTAATGTTTATTTCATTTCATTCCATATACAATAAATTGAAATCTTGATCAAAGCGCAGCATTTTTTTTATTCTGAAGATTTTATTTTACATTGCCGAAATTCTCATTATGTACAATTGGCTTCATAACATTCCGATTAATGGTCTTCATTATAATTTGTGCATTTACGATATAAATATTGTTTTTCTTCTTTAATTAAATAAAACAACAATTAAAAAAAACTTTTTACAATGTAAAATCGATGTTGTTCTCAGACCCTTACTGATCAAAGAGGAACAACTCTGAAAATGTAGGAGATGTTTATTTCCCTCCCTTTATTCACGGTTTTCCAGAATCCCATACATTTACAGCAAGACCTGATAAATCCGAGAATTGAATACTATAGACCTCATTTACACAATGTAAGTATAGAATTGAAAAGAATTGTTTACTAGTACTGAAATTAGCTGAATTTATGAATATCCTATTGCAGCAAATCGTTTGACTTTCTGCCACTGTCGACAATGTCAGTTCGCATTTCCTCGAATCAAAAGAAACCGTAGCCTGTAAGATTTTTTTAAAAATTTCAATGTGCGATTTGATATAAATTGAAATAGATAAAGAGTTTAATGTTTGATATTTTGAAGTTAATGTGGACGAATACGGAATTTTCATTTTAACTTTAGAAGCAACGACATTGAAAGAATGCGTACTATAATATCATGAGGGGTGTACATCTATGCAAATGTCGATGTATTCCCACGGCCACATACTGTCTCGTTTGAAACAATGACATGAAAGAAACTACAATTATTCCATTTATATCACAGGAGAATTGAACATACACCATTTTTTTTATAAATAAAATTATAGAAACAAAATTACGAACCAACATATTCAAGTTCAACATAACTTGAATTCGTATCCAGGTTTCATGTGATATGGAATGCATAACGCATACATATATGGACTAAACACTACAATCCTTCAGTAGTTTTTTTTCCTGATACATATAAAAACAGTAGTCAATATTTAATCTGCATTATGAATTTAAAAACTAATGCATACCTCCGGGATTCAAATGAAGAAATACTAGTATATTTGCACTGTAAACGACATTTCGTCAAACGCTATTGGTCTGCGACGCAAAAAAGGAAGGGGTGGGGGTGGTAGGGGTATTAAAAAATTGACTAAAAATCTACATTTAAATACGCTTTACATATAAGACCTTTTAAATTTGTAAGCTGATATATTTTTGAAGCAAAAGCAATATTCCAATTGGATTTTTTTAAAATGTGTATTTGTAGATTCATAGCAAAGTGATCGACCCTCGTCTGAAAGACGCGCGAAACGTGATTTATTGAGAAAGGGGGAGGGGGTAATTTACCGCTATTAAATCAAAACTGGTCGTACAAAAATTATGCAAAAAATCATGAAGATTATTTTTACTACCAGCTACCTAAAGAGAGTTTTTTTACCAAAATTAAACGACAGATTTTTTCACAAAAAAATTCTGAATTTGAAAAATACACAATTTTCAAGGCTTAGATAATTCATAGTTTTTCAGTTTAAGGTCTTTAAAAATTGTTTTAATGAAATGTATTACAAAAAGATGACTATGTTTTTGTGTTAAATGGTTAGAGGAATAAGTCAATGAAACTTGACATTTATATCTAACCTGGATTTTTTGAAAATCAAGGTTTAAGTAGTTCATTGATTAAAAATTTTCTCTCCTTTTAAACAACTAAAGGGGGGTAACTTTTAGAAGTTCCTGTCCAAAAACCACTCGAACGATTTTGTCCAAAATGTGCATTCATGCAGTAGATACAGTCATGTACTAAAAATACAAAAATAACGAAAATTAAACGACAGGAATTTTTTGGGGGTAGGTGTGTTGTACATCCTTAAGAATAATGTGGACGGACTTTTTCCCAGAGCGTCATTTTTATTCGCGGAATACATTTCTTTTCAATCTGTGGTTAAGCATTTACACATTCCTTACTTTAGAATTGTACTTTTATCATATTCATTTTAAGAATGTTTTGACAAATTCCAACAGAAATATATGACTTCTTATTTACGGTAAAAAGCACAATTTTCCCACGTGTTGAAAAGTAAGTCTACTCTTTCTTGTAATGATTGTTTTTCCTTTGATTAAATGTCCTGAGAAAACATATGTTCATTTGATGAGATAATCAATTATTATAGCAGTTATCATTATCATTTAATACAAAATTCAAATATATTGCACTGTTCTAACACATTTTTTTTTTATAATTTACCCCTTTGGGTTTGTTCCAGCTGTTCACGAAAAAAAAAATTATAACGGAATCTATCAATAAACCTAGCAACCTAGAGCAAGTGAAGCCTTCTTTGTCATCATACAATCCGAAATACTGAAAAGCTTCCTAAAATGTTTCGTATAGTATAGGTAGTTTTTTGAAGATGGCACAGATAAGAAACTTCTTTTAATACAGAAAAGTGTTAGACAGGGAAAAAAAATACAACAAATTTTATCAAATTCTTAGTGAAGCAATGAGGAAGTAACTGTTGTTAATATTGATAAAATGAAATCTTATGTCTACCTAATCAATGCATAGCGCTACGGACGTTTGTGATTGTACAACTGGGGATACTGTCTCCTTCAAAGCATATGATCAAACCCCTTGAACTTCTGAAGGTCCGTGGCTGATAAGTCCTGTTCACAGATTTGTTTCTCGATCACTGTTCGTTATGTTCATACCTCTTTCTGTTCACAGAGGGGATTTTTTTAAATCAAACGCTGTTTGTTATCTTGTTGTAAAAAATAGTTAAATCACAAGATTTTTTGACAAAAGAGTTTTTAACCTCATCTTAGCACAGAAGTCGTTTTTACGTTGCTTTCCTTATCAATAAATAAATGAAACATCATTATGTTGTTTTATTATTTTTTTTCACAACACTTTCATATTTTTCCGAAGGTCCAAGCCTGTTTTGACCACGTATTAAAAATCTTGAAATTTCATGTTAACAGAAATTTGATCAAATGGAAATGTTTATCGCCTATCCCCGATAGCTGTTACCATTATGGAACTCCGATTCATACAAATAAGAAACTCCACAAATTCCCCAAGAATATTACATAACTGTGAGTCGAAAAACATAGACATACAGTATTTTTATTCCTAAAGTCTTTTAAGTAATAAGTAACACAAAATGTACACAAAGATATCTTAGTTAAAGCATAGTATCGCACCCATTGGATTAAAATAATTAAAACTTTTTCATGTGCATTGTTAAAGTTATACACGTAGTAGGTATTTGTTTGCTCTGATATATCATGTATCCAACGTTTATATATCTTTATTTTAATTCTTTAGAAAGTAAATCTAAACATCTTTGTTTTCCATTGGGGGGGGGGGGGGGGGGTCTAAAGGTCTAAATATCATTGATTCATAAAAAATATGTCTTCTCAAACTAAAATTAAGCTACTTAATTCAATAGTAGTTGCTTGAACGTTTGAAAATTAAGGCTCGTAAGAAAAAGAGAATTTTTTCTTTAGAAATACTAGTACCACCCAAATTTGAGCCTTAATGAAGATTTATTGTAAAATTTAAAAGTATATAACAAGATGAATTGAAAAGGTACTTTTAATCTTGTCTTTATCATAATAAAGAAAAATATTGATTTCAGATAGAAAAATCCTATTGAAATTCTAAATTACGTATTATTGCTTGTCATGATTTCCAATGATCTGAGGTTGGATTTGATTTTTATAGGACGAGTTGTGGCTTTATAATAAAAACCTACAACCAATAGGATAAAAAATTGTACTCAACAACAAACCACTGGAGATTCGTTTTATCCCATGTTTTTTATACATCACTATAATTATTTTACGCCGTTTTCTTTTTTACAAAGGAATCCACTTTAATTTACTTCATCAATCTCACGCAAAATCCATGCGTACGTGACAATATTTGGGATATCAAAAATGTATCTTCTGAGTGCTGAGGGATAAAGTGATAAATATGAGATAAGGTTGTAATCTGTAGCAATTCTTTCGATAATTTTCATTGAAAATTGAATGATCAACATATAAATATATATATATATATATATATATATATATATATATATATATATATAAAAACAAACGGATCCTTTAATAAATTACGTAATGCTCAAATTCTAGAAACGTCATTTAAACCAGGTTTTAAGTCAATACATAGGTCTTACTGAAGGTGTGATCGGTCACCAATGGATACTTACTGCTCCTAAGCACCGGGTCCCACCCTTGGAATATCCGGGGATCCATGTTTGTGTCGTGCTCACAGATTTTGTATTTTTGTAGATTTGTTGCTTGTCATTTTCCCCTTTTCGTGTAAAACAAATTGTATGGTGAACCACGCTAGGGTAGCAAGAGGAAGGAGTCTGTAGTAAGCTAACATCGCAATAAAATACCATTGTCTTGATTGAAAGGCACAACTTATCTAAGAGAACTTTAACAGATACATATTTATAAATAATATGAATTTTTTTTTATATAATAGTTTTGCTTCAGAGAAAAATTAAAAGCGAGGGAGAGAGCTATTAACATTATTTAATTGTAAACATACGTTTTCAGGGTTAGGGTAAGGAAATAATGTGAAACAAAATCTTGCTCTACTTTTTACATTGACGCACTGAGTTACACAGGTAATGCAATACAAACAACAGAAGTTAACACATTGCTTATGATATTATAAACTCTAAATTGGAAAAGTTTTATTCAATGCTTTACTGCGAAGATTTGATTTACATTATAACGTTGAGCATATATGTTCTCTGCAAACTTTTAATACAAACAGATTATATATGTATTTTCACCGACCAGGCAAACTGATAATGTATCATATACATATGCGAATATGTATGGGCATTATGTGTATGTATAGATGTATGTGTGTATGTGTATTGCACTAATTCTTATCATTATGAATCACTATATATTTAATTTGTACATGCTTCTAATGTGCCATATAACATAAAGAAAATAGTATATTCTTATGCCCTGTTCACACTGAGAGTTTAATTCGAATTAAACGTAAAGTTACTGCGAATTAGCTTCGCTTAGCGTTCAAACGGAGAATTCAAATCGAATTAGTTTAATTTGAATTAATTTACTCCGTATTAAATTACTTCGCATTAGCTCCGTGTGAACGCTATGCGAAGCTAATTCGAATTAAATTTTGACGCATGCGTAAGGCCAGAATTAAGTCACAAGAGACATGGTGGTGGTTAGATATAGTATCTGTGCTATATTTTGTTCAAAAATCAAGGAAAAGTATGGTAATCACTAAATGTATACCTGTAGCTCTTATGATTACTATATCAAATGGATGGCTCTGTATACATGACGTGATTTACAAATGACGCGTCATAATAACCTTATGGAATAGTCTTTTTGTAGAAATAAAATTTTAATTCGCATTAGTTTATTTCGCATTAGCTGTCATGTGAACGCAATTTAATTCGCATTATTTTGATTCTCATTAGTTCACTTCGCATTAATTTACTGCGAATTAAACTCTCCGTGTGAACAGGGCATTAGTATATTTGACAAGTTTCCAAAAATCTGCAACCGAATAGAAATTGGAATTTAGCCCAATTGAAAAAAATACGTGTACTTTATTTCTTAAAGTTTTTTTTTTATTTGACTAAATGCTCCGGGTAAAAATCGCGTTAAAGATATATCATTTATAATAGCAATTATCATTTATCATACCAATTCTAAAAATATGATACTATGTTAAAACATTTTATTTAATTTGACCTTTGGGTTGATTCCAACTGTTAATAAAACAGATGAGTTTAGTTTAAAAGTTAAAAATATATATCGCAATCTATCAATCAACCTTGCAATCTACCAAAATGAATAATATTTTGTCATTATACAGTTTGTAAAAGTGGTAACATTTCTCATATGTTTGGTCGTAAAGAACTAGTTAATCTAAAGGTGACACAAGATATTTATTAAAAATACAACACTTTTAATACAATTTTAGGACACATGCGTGTTTTTAGTTGAAATAAAACGGGGATTTTTTTTTCATTTTCTTGTAAGTACCTTGCATATCCTTAAGACTGTTTTAATAGAAAATACGTTAGTTGAGTTAGAAGAATGTGATAGAAATAAATAATTTAATTCTGTTTATGATGATGTATTTGAATGGATAAAAAGTACTTTATATCGTGAAAACTGGGTTACCAACGTCATAATGGTTTACGTCAAAAATATTGTGACCCGCCTGACGTTACATTTAAATTTTGTACCATTTGAGGTCATTTTTAAGGGCCATACGTCCCATTCGAGAATGTTTCACTCAAAAAGAAACGTCACCATATGCCTGTGAAGAGCTTCAAATATTAACATTTACTCGGCACTCGTGCCATTGAGCAGTGAAGGATCTTTATCGTGCCAACGCCTACCGTGACACGGGGCCTCAGTTTTTAAGGTCTCGTCTGATGGTCCCGCAGCTTTCACTTCAAAGTGCCTAGCGTATGGCAAAGGAACAGTTGCTACCCACTTTTATCGGCTTTGGTCAGTTGCAGCCGAGATTCGAACTTACGACCTCCCGATCACGAAGCAAGCGCTCTACCGACTGAGATATCGTGAACGGTATATTAAATGGAAAAAAATTAATTTAGAAGAAATGGAATTAAAAGTTACCCAATTGTATATGTAATCAACTGCTGTGGAACAGCTTACGCTTTGTTATAAACCACTTTATGGTATATAAAGCGTAAACTGTCCCAACCAATTTATAAAGTATAAATTAGGTAGCTATTCAATTTATTCCTTAAATGATAATAAAAAATACCATTTCTTCTTTTTATTTAGAATTTCATAAGAGTTCTGCTTTATATGATTGCAGAAATGTCAGCTAATAATGGGGTGCAATTGATATCCATAGACATTTCGTCAGATTAATAAAAAACTTTATCTAAAAAATGGCTACAAAGATTTTGTAAATCAGAAATTCAAGCATCTTACTAATATGAACTTAAACCTCGTATTGATCAGCTGTAACAACTAAAATGTTTTTCAAGAGTTTCAAATAAGGATACACCTTCAAGAAGTATTGTCTATTTTAATTCCTCAATGAAGCGCAGTATTCACAGTAAGTCAATTAAGTGAACAAAACTGTGAAACATATTGTATGAAGAAAAACATCATGGGACACCATGGGAGCAACATATTGTAATTATTGGAGGGAATCTACAAAAAGATAACATCGTAATTAAATGTCATTGTATTTGATGGAGAGGTATGGGTAAGTTTAACAGAACTTTGACATATACATCAATATATTGCAACGAAAAAGTAATATAAAGGAAAAAAGTGTTTCCTACGCATTATATCATAATTTTGCTTCACAGAGAAAGGTGTGTTTAAGCTGTTGAGGTGAGAACAATTCTTCCTATTTGTTTGTTTAAATTATGTACGTAGTTAAATGCGAAAATATGAAATCAAGATATTACTTTACATAAAACATATAGTGATAATTGTGTGGTACACAGGCAATATGAAACAAAAAGAAATTTTTTTTAATGCTCAAAATATATTTTAAAACGTCTCAGATGTTTAATTCTTCACATGGAAGACGACATTTATTTACACATCATTTCGCAAGAGATATGGCTGATACAATGACCTTGTCAAGGAAATACAATTTGTCGTTATTTTATGACAAATTTTAACATAACTAATTGTCAGGGCATTATTTACACACCGAATTGTTAAACACTTTGCCTGATCATGACAAAGGGCACACAGTGGTTGTAACTGGTCGACAGGGAATGCTCACTCCTCCTTAGCACCTTACCCTACATCTAATGTTTTAGAGGTCCGTGTTTTCTATGCTCCCGATCTGTTTTGTTATAATGGACGTTGAGATTGAATACTGTTTGTAATCTCCATACTGTAGATCACTAAATTTTCGCGACAACTTATTTTCGCAAGATAGTCATTGACTCTTGCAATTGATTAGCGAGACAAAACTTTCGCGAATTGTGGTTATTTCTCAATATATTCTTAAGGAATACAATTATACGCGAGAATTAAATTTTCGCGAGCACACTGTCTCGCGTATTTACGCGAAAATAAAGTTCTCGCGAATAAAAAGTGATTTACAGTATTTCATTCTAAACCATGCACTAATGGGACTAAATCAACACTTTCTTGATTAAGACATAAAATAAACACACTGGATATGCAATGAAAAGATGGGAAAACAAAGAATTCAACAAAATATATAGAAATTGAACAGTATTTAACTCTCACGTCCTTTCAATAATACAAATGAGGCAAAGAGCAGATGCTTAGCTCCAAAACATTGAACCTGGGATAAGATGCCAAGGAAGAGTAAGCATCCCCTGTCGACCGATCACACCCACATTGGATTCTTTCTTATGATCAGGCAAAAAGTGAAATTCTTAGATAACTCAATCTGCAAATAATGGCCAACAATTGGTATATGATCGGTCAAACGGCAGAGTACGTAAATAATTCATCTGCAAATAATGGTCTAACATTTGGTATGAAATCATTAACCATTCAATTTGATTTTTTTGTGTGAAATGTGTACTATAAGTTGTTAAACCTTTCCCTAGCCTTCTGTTTCGTCCCTCCCTGTGTTTGCACCAAATATTATGAAACTCTTTAGAAATTAACTTAATTGAACATCTACACAAAACACTTTGAACAAAGAGGTTTTGTTTACATGTTTTAATTTTTTAATAATTATAATTGTCATGCAGGTAAAATCATAATCTGCCACCATCTGTATCAACTTACTTGGACCATGATGTAAATGAATTATGCATATCTCAAATAATCTTTAAAATATTTATTGAAATGTTGCATAAAGACAATTCAACGCTTATAAATAAAACAAATTTGCATTTTTAGGGATTTTTTTTCATTTTCATTTTTTAACATGGATATTCTCTTTGTCAGATGAGGACTGGTATCATGCTGTTTTCTGCTGTAATTCTGTCTTTCCTGATCTTCACTTCTGTTGCCCAAGGCCGGACCTGTCTGAGTCACTGCGACTATAGCGACTGTTTAAGGGACTGTCAGGCTGACGGATACCTGAGTGCCAGATGTAGATCATCAAGGAGTTGTCCATCAAGTAGACCTGATGTCTGTCGCTGCCTATTTAAAAATTTCATTTAAATGAAATCTACATTTTAAGGAACTACAGGTTTTTATTTCTGATAAGAAATATGTAATAATGATGCAATAAAAAAGTGCGAATAAACGAGTCTCGGTAGAGTATGTAACAGATTCACTTTTGAGAAACATGCTTTGAGAACTCCTGGAATATTAAAATTCACAAATTTTCCAAAAGCCAATAAAATTAAAACTTTTCAACTCTTTATACAACCATTTCCCATGATAAATTAAAGTCAGGACTTTTTGATATCATTCATAGCTGCTTTTCTCAGTAAAAACGGAAACCAAACATTTATTTGCCTTGTCACTTGTCATGTGCAAAATTATTTTGTTGAAATATTTTGTTTGTACACACAACTTATATAAGGTGACATTTAATAGATGCTTTAGTTTCTGATTAAGAATATCTGAATGTGTTTTTTTATGAGACTAGGTCTTCAAACAATTTGTTGGAATTCCCATGGGTATCAATTGCTGCACGTTATTAGCAGACCAGTTTTTGTATTTATTTGAAGCAAACTTTATTTAAAACCTTATACATGAGAAGAAGGTAACACTTTCTGTGGCCTTCAACTTGACATTAAGATATATCGACGACCTATAATGATATCAAATAAAAGCTGTTATTGCCATTCATGTGTCGACACAATATTTTCCAGTGAGCATGAACAAAAACCATACCATAACTGAGTCTGAAATATCTGTTTCATGTTTGGATATCTTACTAGAAAAAGACTTAATGGTAACCTAGTAACTAAGCTTTATGATAAACATCATGAATTTTCATTTTCAATCATTAATTTACTTTAGTTTGTAGCAATATACCCTTATCATATAGGGTTTATATCTCTCAATTCATTCGATATGCAAGAGCATGTTCAACGAATGAACAATTTCTAAAACGATGTAAGTTATTGACAAACAGGTTGATGAAACAAGAATATCAACAGTCTCGTTTAAAGTCACCATTTAGTATGTTATAAGGTCGCCATCTATACAATTTATGGGACAGTTCATGGTAGCTCAGTCGGTAGAGCGATCGCTTCGTGATCGGGAGGTCGTGAGTTCGATAAAAAATGGGTAGCAACTGTCCATTTGCCATGCGCTCGACACTTGATTGATTAATTGATTGTATGTTGTTTTATGTCACATGCAAGAATTTTTTACTCATGTAGAGACGTCACCATATACCGGTGAATGGCTTCAAATTTTGACCTTTACTTGGCACTCAGGGCCATTGAGCAGTGAGCTAGGGTTCTTTACCGTGCCAGCGCCTGCCGTGACACAAGACCTCGGTTTTTATGAAGTGAAAGTTGCCGACCTTCGGATGAGACCTTAAAAACCGAGGTCAGGAGTCACGGTAGGCGTTGGCACGATTAAGATCCCTCACTGCTCAATGGCCCTGAGTGCCGAGTAAAGGTCAAAATTTGAAGCCCTTCACCGGTATATGGTGACGTCTCTACATGGGTGAAAAATTCTCGAATGGAAACTAAAACAAAGTACAATCAATCAATCAATTCTTGGAATTACAAGGTTTCCGAAAACATACTGAACTAGATACTCATTTTGAAAGATTATGGTTAGATTTAAATTCAAACCTCATAGTCAAGAGATCAAAAATATTGGCACACAAAAAAGGTTTTGTTTCAAGAAATACAACTGTGAATTAAGAAAACCCTAGTCCTTACAGTTAAAAAATATTGCGAAGGGGAATGTTTATCAAAAGTATGTCAAACGTAAAGGTCAAATGGTCAAAATAAATAATGCCCAAGAGATGGTCCTAGGCTTGTCACAAGAAGTACACTTGTGAAATATGAAAACCCTAGCACCAACCATTCAAAAAAAACGACAAAGATTAGAGTTTCTGTAAAAGTTGGACAAACTTAAGTTCAGGGTCTTAATTATTGGTGTTATTATCCACAAATAAAAAAAACACCTCTGTGAAATATTACAGCCATAGTACTAAACGTTTAAGTATTATGGGCAATGTTTAAGCGTTTTACAGAGAATTAAACGTCAAGGTCAAAAGGTCAAAAATACTTGTAAACAGGATAGATCTTTTCACAAGAAAATCACAAGTGAAGTAGAAAAGTCCTAGAACAAAATGTTCAAACTTCATGGCCAAGGTAAAATTTTGCAGAAGTTAGTAAAATTCCAAAGTCAAGGTTAAAAGTTCAAGTAGGATGGTACCCCAAAAAGGTCTTATCATAAGAAATCAATTTATAAAAATATAAAATCCATAGCTTTATCCAATCAAAGGTTATTTTTTTGCCAACAAACAGAAGACAGATATCAAAATACGATTTAAAGATTTAAACGTTGATTATCCCTAAATACGATGGATTGTTCTCCTGGAAAACTTTTACTTTTACTGCTTTTTAAGGGATTAAAAAGAGAAATTTTCAATTTTGTATTGTGACATGTCATATTGTGTTTGAGGAATTATTTTCATTTTAAATATTTACCATTTTAAAAAAGCATTACTTTTTAAGCCATATTTAAATGAATGAGGAACGGAAGATGTAGGTTAAAGATATGTTAAAAAACTGCTTTGAACTCATATATACGGAGTTATAGTTAAAAAGACCATCTTTATTGAAATGTTTATTTACTGTCAAAAACGACTAATTCAATCCATGTAAATTAAATACTAAAATCGTAGGTTTAATATTAAAAAGAAAAACATATATATATTGGAACATTTTTATTCCAAGAATGTGTGATTTAAAGTGTAATTCAGCTTGTGTTCCAAATATTATTATTCGTAAATTTTGGAACATAATTGTAAATTTGAATCATAGAAAAAATTTTGATATAATAAGGACGTATATTCTAAAAACATGTGTATCTAAAGTATATTTGTCGGTCTCAGCAGTAAGACAGAGAGTTCTGGAATAGACAGATAGTCGTATACTTTTCTGTTTAAACTTAGAGGCAAAGAAATTAAATTATCAGATTGTGATAATATATGAGAAGTTACTTTACCAAAAATACTATACAGACGACATATATCCCAAAGCATCAAGGACTGACTTGGAGGAGAAATACTTTGGCGATAGCATGAAAGCTTTTGGATAAGGCCGTTTAAACCAAGGTTCCGCGTCTAAATTTGCAGCCCTCCACCAGTAAATGGTGGCTTCTCAGTTGGAGTGAAAAATTCTCGAAGAACATTACACTCGTAAGAACGTTTGCGAGAGGAAGTAATAAATTAAAAGATTTAGAAAGGAATAGGTGAAAGATATTGAAGATCGTTTTTCAGGTTTTTATGTTTTGTTTTTTAGCACGACACTCACATTCTCTCGAGTACGAGTACCTTATGCCTGAAAACTGAGTGAAGCAACCAAATAACCTCCTAAAGGGGGACATGTTTAAATAAGATTTTGTTTCACACATATATCTTTGCTCGACCTCGAGTTAGTCAGAAGATGTTGTTATAATGAACCATGGACAGATAAAACAATATACCACCTATTGAAATAAAAACTAAGATAAAATTAAAATTTTAACTTGGATGTGTTATACAATTTAAGACTTTCAATCCGGAATTTCTTATATAAAATATTTACAAAAAATGAACAAAAAATCAGAGAATGCCAGAGAGGATATGATTATTTACCAATATCCACTGAAAACTTCACAGATGTTATAATTAAAGTTTTGTATCTTCTAGATATTTCCTTGCAGTCATCATCATTTATACTTAATCTCATTTGTCTTTAATAACTACAGATGCTTGATAGCGACCCAGTAAATTGTTCTTGAAACGTTTTTCCTACCAGAAAATTTCTTTCTTTACTTTTCCTATATGCTTCATTATTTTAAATTTAACAGCTTTCTTCTTGACATTGTGAAATACATAAAAATTAGATTTTATGACCTAATACAAAAAATATATTATTATAAAACGAATTTAATAGGTAAATAGTTTATAAGGTATGCACTTGCTAATTTTTTGTAACAGTGTAGGTTGTTTGGTTATCTCCTTTGCGTTTTTATCTTATACATGTATGTATTCATTCAATTTTTAAAATTTAGTTTTCCTTTATTTTGTGTAAGAAAATGAAAATATTGCCTAAAAATATGACTTCAATTTACTCAAGATGTAATGTCAGGATAACCGACACATTATGGGGTTTTTTTTTTTATAAATAATTTCAACGTTGGCAATACACGTTATACAATATATAAGGCAATTTGAAATCAAATTAATTGGTATGTTACAACCAGAAATGAAATATTTTGAATTTAGAAAATTAAAGTTTTAAATATCTCAAAATGATCAAATTGAATTAGTTAAGGAAAGCATAAGAAAAACGATACTGTATGCATGGGATTATATTAGATTTTTTTTGTTTGTATATTACTTTATGGGAATAAAAAAGCGATGATTGTATAACAGAAATTGTGAAAGAAATAATCACACGGTTATCTTTGGTAATTCAAATTGTCAGATTGAATAACAATGACAATTTATTTCATTTATTTCTTTTCATTCTTTTCTTTTTATTTGTTATATCTAAATTACTTGTATCCGGTAAAAGTTTTGCACGAGTACAAAAATAAAAAAAAATCTTGCCTCAAGGAAACATAACACAGTAACATACTTAAAATAGGCATTCAAATTTTTGAATCAACGATATGAAAGAATCATGATGCAAAACTAAAACATAAAAAATAAAATTTAGTAGTGAGATTAAAAACTAAATTCGGAGGTAAGTCATTCAAACTCTTCTCTATCAAAATTTAATTAAAACATGTCCAAAATATAAGATTTGTTTTGCATCGAATCTTATCAAATGCATTTAGTTCGCTCAATCATATTTATTATTCAGGTACATCATAATTATAAGAGACATTATTTAATCACGGTAATGCTCTTCTGAGTGATTGTTTTTGTAAAACATCCTATTGGAATCGGGAATTTTATAATTGACCATTTTCTTTGAGAAAAATTCAACATCATATTAAAAAGAAATAAAAATAAAATTAAAAAAAACTAAAAGAAGATAAAAGAAAGAATTCACTGTATTTATTCCACCCAACGTCAATACTGTTTAATATTGTGCCTTCCTCCTCCCATTGTTGATTTATTTAATAAATTA
>NW_026920145.1:0-17099 GCF_032062105.1 Saccostrea cuccullata
CGAGTTTCGGTATATTAAAAAGCAATACACGTTTCTTTCCAGTAAAACATCACGTGTTTGAATTCATGAAAAAATATTAACGAGGGGGTGTTAAACAATACCTGTCACATTAGCTGACACCAAAAAACCAGGGTACGTACACGACATTTTCTGATTTATTTGCACATGCAAACAGGGCTACCCTCAAATCCACGTGTTTTCAATGTCTTTATAAACATCACAAAAGCACCCCAGGAAGTAGCCTCCTATGCCCTGGAGAAATAGTTCCTGTCAAAAAACTTTATTTATTTATAGAGTAGATAAAATTTCCTAGGCACAGGTACCAGAGTTGTCAAACTGGCCTGGAAGGAAATTAAAAAAACTCTCAAAAGAAAGGAAAATCGGCTTGATGTATGGACCTACAATTGACTAAGTTCATTTTGATTGGTCAATTACCGGTGTGGTACCCCTAGTCGCCTTGAATCCAGTCCTGTCTTTCTGAAGAAAACCAACTCCGAGCCCGATGTAAAAATCTTAGTAGAGAAATGAGAATTTGAATTTTGCTGCCTTATTATGTTCCCCAAACGAAGTTTGGGAACATATTGTTTTTACTCTGTTTCTTATTATGTTCCCCAAACGAAGTTGGGGAACATATTGTTTTTACTCTGTTTCTTATTATTATGTTAGTTGGGGAACATATTGTTTTTACTCTGTTTCTTATTATTATTATTATTTTTCTTCCTGGGAAAATTTTGTCCGCGAGTGATCTTGTAAACTACACATCCGACTAAGGTAAAATGTTTTTAGGGTCAGTAGACATGTTATGTAGATTTGCCGAACAAAGGTCATTTTGCGCGCACGTGCTTGCAAGAGCGCGCACGTGCAACAGTGAAATGACCGATTTAATTGATATAGGCGTAACTTTTTTAATTTTTGATAAAATGCTTTGAAACTCATAATGTAAGGATGTATTAGTAATATAGACAAGATGACATGGTCAAAATAGCAAGATCTCACGCGCATGCACGTGCGCTGCAATCTGATTGGCTGACACTAAAGTCTCAATATCTTTCTTGTTTTTTGACGAAATCCTTTGAAATTTTGAACATAGCCATGCATTAGGATATCCTACAACATGATATAGAGAAATTATCATGAAAACACGTGCATGCACGTGCGCTGCAATCTGATTGGCTGAAACTTTAAATGGCTATATCTCCTTTGTTTTTTGACGAAAAGCTTTGAAATTTAAAACAAAGTCATGCATTAGAATATCCTACAATATGATATAAAGAAATTTTCATAAAATCACGCGATTGCACGTGCGCTGCAATCTGATTGGCTGAAACTTTAAATGGCTATATCTCCTTTGTTTTTTGAAGAAATGGTTTGAAATTTAAAGTATAGTCATGCATTAGCATATCCTACAATATGGCAGAAAAAAAAATCATGAAATCACGCGATTGCACGTGTGCTGCAATCTGATTGGCTGAAACTTTAAATGGCTATATCTCCCTTGTTTTTTGACGAAATGCTTTGAAATTTAAAGCATAGGCATGCATTAGGATATACTACAATATGATATAGAAAAAAATTCATGAAATCATGCGCATGCACTTGTGCTGCAATCTGATTGGCTGAAACTTGAAATGGCTATAACTCCCTTGTTTTTCAACCAAACAGGATGAGATTTATAACATAGATAGATATAAGGGACTCCTACAAGAAGGTATGGCCATCATCCACGTGCACGCACGTGCATGCATTTGGAACAAGTAGAATTAAAAATACAATTGAATGAGTGATTTTTAATACTTTTGGACTGAATGCTTTAATATATAGTATATTAAAATATATAGATAGTGTAGACAAGATGATACGGTCATAACTCACATGCATTTCACATGCGCTTGGGTGCAATGCTAAAATTTGAATATAATTAGTATCCTTCTGGGAAAACGTTGTTAAAGTCAAAAATGCACAGAGTTTGTCTTATTTAATAAAGCTTACAGGGAATATGGAACCAAAAGGGGTTGGGGAGCGTTTGGGGAACATCTGTAACGGTTCCCGTTACAATTAGCACTAGTTATTATTATTTTTCTTCTTCTTCCTGGGTACTTTTTTGTCCGGGAGTGATCTTGTAAACTACACATCCGACTTAGGTAAAACCTTTTTAGGGTCAGTAGGCATGTTATGTAGATTTGCGGAACGAAGGTCATTTTGCGCGCACGTGCTTGCAAGAGCGTGCACGTGCAACACGTGAAATGACTGATTTAATTGATATAGGCGTAACTTTTTACATTTTTGATGAAATGCTTTGAAACTCATAAGATAAGGATATATTAGTAGCATAGACAATATGACATGGTCAAAATAGCAAGATCTCACGCGCATGCACGTGCGCTTCGCTCTGATTGGCTGAAACTAAAGTCTCAATATCTTTCTTGTTTTTAGATGAAATCTTTTGAAATTTTGAATATGGCCATGCATTACTATATCCTACAAAACGATATATAGCAATTATCATGAAAACACGTGCATGCACGTGCGCTGCAATCTGATTGGCTTAAACTTTAAATAGCTATAACTCCCTTGGTTTTCAACCAAACAGGGTGATATTTGGAAGATAGATAAATATAATGGACTTCTACAAGATGGTATGGTCAACATGCACATGCATACACGTGCGCTGCAATCTGATTGGCTGAAACTTTAAACAGCTATAACTCCCTTGGTTTTCAACCAAACGGGGTGGGATTTAGAACATAGATATAATGGACTTTTACAAGAAGGTATGGTCACCATGCTCAAGTATGCACGTGCGTGCATGCGAAATGAGTAAAATCAAAAATACACTTGAATGAGCGTATTTTTTTTAATACTTTTGGATTAAATACTTTAATATTTAGTATATTAAAATATATAGATTGTGTAGACAAGATGATATGGTCATTACGCACATACATTCACATGCGCACGCGTGCAATGCTAAAATTTGAATGAACTTGGTACACTTCTGGGTAAACGTTGTTAAAGTCTCAAATGCACAGAGTTTGTCTTATTTAATGAAGCTTACATGGAATATGGCACCAAAAGGGAGTTGGGGAGCGTTTGGGAACATCTGTAACGGTCCCCGTTACAATTAGCACTAGTTATTATTATTATTATTCTTTTTTCTTCTTATTTCTTCTCCGGTACTTTTTTGTCCGCGAGTGTTCTCAGAAACTGTTCACCCAACTGAGCTAAAACCTTTTTAGGGTTAATAGGTGTGTTGTGTAGGTGTGCGGAATGAAGGTCATTTTGCGCGCATACGCCTGCACGTGCGGGCGCGTGAAATGACTGAAATGACTAATATATTTAATATAGCCATAACTTTAACATTTTCCGATGAAATGCTTTGAAACTCATTATATAAGGATATATTAATAGTGTAGATAATGTGACACTGTCAAATTAGCAAGAACTCACGCGCATTTACGTGCGCTTCGCTCTGATTGGCTGAAACAAAAATCTCAATATCTTTTCCGTTTTTTGACGAAATGGTATGAAATTTAAAATATAAGCATACTTTAAGATGTCCTACAACATGATGTATAACATTTGTCATGAAAGCATGCGCATGCACGTGCGCTGCAATCTGATTGGCTTAAACTTCAAATGGCTGTAACTCCCTTGTTTTTCAACCAACCACGATAAGATTTAGAACATAGACAGACACAATAGACTCCTATAAGAAGTTACGGTCATCATGCACATGCATGTACGCGCATGCACGTGCGCTTTGCTCCGATTAGCTGAAACAAAAATCTCAATATCTTACTTGTTTTTTGACAAAATACTTTGAATTTTAAAACATAATCATACCTTAATACGTCCTAAACTATGATATATAAAAGTTTTCAAGAAACCACGCCCATGCACGTGTGCTGCGATCTGATTGGCTTAAACTTTAAATGCCTATAACTTTTTTGATTCTCAACAAAACAGGATGAAATTTAGAATATGAATAGATATGACGGATTCTTACATTATGCTACTATCAAACTTGAATGCAAGGACTTGCATGCACGTGTGCGCGCGCAATGCGTTAAATGACCGATTTACTTGATATAGTCGTAATTTTTTTTATGAAACGTTTCAAAATTCAAAGAATAGAAACACATTAAAAGTGTAGTCACGATGATATAGCTTTCATGCATTGCACCTTCGCGCGCGTGCAATGATCAAATGACTTGTATACTTGATATGGCCGTTACTTTTATATTTCTTTATGAAATGCTTTGATGACCTTGACCTTTGACCTTGACCTTTGACCCCTTGACCCAAAGGTCACAATCCAGCTCAAGTTCGTAGATGTATTTACAAACTCACTTTAACAAATGCTTAGAATAAAAAAGTCAACCCCCCCCCTTCTCCTTAAAAAAAAAATCAATAACAACGTAGAAAATTTCTCTGAAACTCGATCAACACCTGGGATCGACATAAAATTTCACTTAAGGTGCAGAAAAGACTTCATAGAAAGTTTCCTGAAAGTTTTACGGTAAGTCTCTAAAGTATATAACTCATTCTTCAATACTGGTGAATTTTTAAAATATATTTCTTTTCTCCTTTATTTTCCAATAAATAAAGTGGAAGCAGATAGATTGATATTGATATGATTGGATACTTGTGTAAGGATATAGTATAAATAGTTTTATGGATATGAGTTGAGGAATAAAAAAATATTGATCATTGTTGTATTGCATTTACGGGATTTCAATTGCAGAAAATGTGACATAATTTTCGAAGAGGCATAAAGATGTTGTTTTATTTAAAAATAAAATCATTTGGCATGATATATGTGTACATTATCTTAGCATATAAATGAAATAATATATCTATTTTGTCAAACATGCTAAAATTATCCTAATTATTTTTTTCTGAACTTAAAAATTTGTGGTTTATGTTCGTAACGCATGGTGTCCATATGCATTGAACTTTTTAACACCTCTCTACAAACATTAAATAATTTGTCAAGTTCAATTTCTGTGTTTAATTAATGAGTATGTGTGATAAATTATTTTTAACAATATGCTTCATGAACATAACTCAGTTCTTTTTGTAATTTTAAAATGATCTCTGATTGTAAAATGTTTGGTGTCTTGACCGTTATGAACATAATAGCTTTCAGTATGATTGCTAAAATAACAGCCAATGAATCATAAGTTTGGCTCAGGAAGTCCGTAGCAGTGGTATAATTATAAATTGAAAACGAAAGTAGAAAGGTTGCGCTGCTGTCTGCAAAAAAACATGGCGATGCTCATTGTGTCCACGTGGAAGACAGAAGTTACGTACATAATAGATTCGGTAAGTATTTTCATATTGTATCAATTTTAGTGAATTTTTAACACATAAATACAGTCATTGTATCTCTATACCATGTAGCCATTAATCAGAAACTGAAATATGTCCCTTATGACCATATGAAATGCATAAATCTGTCCGAGTCGAGTACTTTTGGTTTAACATTTGACTTTTGATTCGCGTCTTTTGTTACGAACATGTGTTTTTGCATTATTTGTATAATCTATTAATGATAAAGTTATATTGTACTATATTTTATTCTATATTTGTTAGTTTTGTTCTGCTCTTATCAAAGGATGAATGCTTTTTGAATATTTGTTTTAATATTGCCATACCATTTACGCAATTACGTTCATAACAGAGACACGAAAACTTGAAGTAGTGACATAATTTGTACTTTAATTGCCTTCTTTCTGGTTTTATCAAGGATATATAATAAATATAATTAAACAGCATATGTGTTGATTACATCATGTTGTATTTTGTTTTTTATATATTTTTTTCTTTCAGATTTACAAGAAATGACTGAATTATGTTCGTAACAATGACACAAAGATCCAAGACTCAAAATAGAAGACCTAGGATATTTAGCAATCCATCTGACAATTTACTTGTCTGCATTAATTCTCTTTGAAAGCTAGTGTATTATTAAGCTTTGAAATGAAATATTAAAAGTATTAAAGACAAGTGTTCGATTGCCTTGTTATTTTTTTTTGTTCGTTTTCAAAGCCTGATTCGGAGTTAGGTGTCCATGTTACTTACATAATTTCTCCTTTTTTGAAACTAGAAATAAAAATTGTGACTTTTTAAATAAATTCCATTTAAAATAAAATTAAACATGATTTCATCATACCTTTTTGATTACATTATTTTCATATTTTAACACCTTGTTAAATTCTAGTAACATGTTACTTGTTTAGTGCTTATGTAAGTAACGGTGTCCATTGGTAATCTTGGATATATTTTCTAATTACATGTATAATGGAATAAGGTAGAAATAAGTCATGCAATAAAACATGCAAACTAGTGTTTATATACTTCAAAAAGGATTCACCAGAAAAGAATAGCTTATTGATTTAAAAACAGTCACTGTGGACACCAAGTTACGTACATAAAATTTAAGACATGCTTGTACATTTGGACACCTATCTCCTCTTTAAGACTTCAGATTATCTTCCCATCAATTTTTCCAGAAGCAGGAAGGGTACTGACTCAATTAATATACATAAATTATGAAATTGATTCTTTTTAAAAAATAACCCTTTGGTCACACATTTGAACTCAGTACTGAAGAATGAGTTATATAGAAATTATGAATTTTTACGGCAAAAATTACAAATTCTGTCGTGTTTGAAATTTAAGTGCAGACGAAAAAAGATATGATATAAACCTTTTAAAGCCTATTTCTCCAGATGTCGTTAATAGCATTCAATTCTACTGATATGAATTAATATTTTAATACCAAGCATTCTTCTTTTATTTCACCATTGAAATTTATCTGAATTTTTTTTAGAATTACACAATCCCCAGAAATAGCGAGTTTCGGTATATTAAAAAGCAATACACGTTTCTTTCCAGTAAAACCTCACGTGTTTGAATTCATGAAAAAATATTGATAAGGGGGTGTTAAACAATACCTGTCACATTAGCTGACACCAAAAAACCAGGGTACGTACACGACATTTTCTGATTTATTTGCATATGCAAACAGGGCTACCCTCAAATCCACGTGTTTTCCATGTCTTTATAAACATCACAAAAGCACCCCAGGAAGTAGCCTCCTATGCCCTGGAGAAATAGTTCCTGTCAAAAAACTTTATTTATTTATAGAGTAGATAAAATTTCCTAGGCACAGGTACCAGAGTTGTCAAACTGGCCTGGAAGGAAATTAAAAAAACTCTCAAAAGAAAGGAAAATCGGCTTAATGTATGGACCTACAATTGACTAAGTTCATTTTGATTGGTCAATTACCGGTGTGGTACCCCTAGTCGCCTTGAATCCAGTCCTGTCTTTCTGAAGAAAACCAACTCCGAGCCCGATGTAAAAATCTTAGTAGAGAAATGAGAATTTGAATTTTGCTGCCTTATTATGTTCCCCAAACGAAGTTTGGGAACATATTGTTTTTACTCTGTTTCTTATTATTATTATTATTATTCTTTTTTCTTCTTATTTCTTCTCCGGTACTTTTTTGTCCGCGAGTGTTCTCAGAAACTGTTCACCCAACTGAGCTAAAACCTTTTTAGGGTTAATAGGTGTGTTGTGTAGGTGTGCGGAACGAAGGTCATTTTGCGCGCATACGCCTGCACGTGCGGGCGCGTGAAATGACTGAAATGACTAATATATTTAATATAGCCATAACTTTAACATTTTCCGATGAAATGCTTTGAAACTCATTATATAAGGATATATTAATAGTGTAGATAATGTGACACTGTCAAATTAGCAAGAACTCACGCGCATTTACGTGCGCTTCGCTCTGATTGGCTGAAACAAAAATCTCAATATCTTTTCCGTTTTTTGACGAAATGGTATGAAATTTAAAATATAAGCATACTTTAAGATGTCCTACAACATGATGTATAACATTTGTCATGAAAGCATGCGCATGCACGTGCGCTGCAATCTGATTGGCTTAAACTTCAAATGGCTGTAACTCCCTTGTTTTTCAACCAACCACGATAAGATTTAGAACATAGACAGACACAATAGACTCCTATAAGAAGTTACGGTCATCATGCACATGCATGTACGCGCATGCACGTGCGCTTTGCTCCGATTAGCTGAAACAAAAATCTCAATATCTTACTTGTTTTTTGACAAAATACTTTGAATTTTAAAACATAATCATACCTTAATACGTCCTAAACTATGATATATAAAAGTTTTCAAGAAACCACGCCCATGCACGTGTGCTGCGATCTGATTGGCTTAAACTTTAAATGCCTATAACTTTTTTGATTCTCAACAAAACAGGATGAAATTTAGAATATGAATAGATATGACGGATTCTTACATTATGCTACTATCAAACTTGAATGCAAGGACTTGCATGCACGTGTGCGCGCGCAATGCGTTAAATGACCGATTTACTTGATATAGTCGTAATTTTTTTTATGAAACGTTTCAAAATTCAAAGAATAGAAACACATTAAAAGTGTAGTCACGATGATATAGCTTTCATGCATTGCACCTTCGCGCGCGTGCAATGATCAAATGACTTGTATACTTGATATGGCCGTTACTTTTATATTTCTTTATGAAATGCTTTGATGACCTTGACCTTTGACCTTGACCTTTGACCCCTTGACCCAAAGGTCACAATCCAGCTCAAGTTCGTAGATGTATTTACAAACTCACTTTAACAAATGCTTAGAATAAAAAAGTCAACCCCCCCCCCTTCTCCTTAAAAAAAAAAATCAATAACAACGTAGAAAATTTCTCTGAAACTCGATCAACACCTGGGATCGACATAAAATTTCACTTAAGGTGCAGAAAAGACTTCATAGAAAGTTTCCTGAAAGTTTTACGGTAAGTCTCTAAAGTATATAGAAATTATGAATTTTTACGGCAAAAATTACAAATTCTGTCGTGTTTGAAATTTAAGTGCAGACGAACAAAGATATGATATAAACCTTTTAAAGCCTATTTCTCCAGATGTCGTTAATAGCATTCAATTCTACTGATATGAATTAATATTTTAATACCAAGCATTCTTCTTTTATTTCACCATTGAAATTTATCTGAATTTTTTTTAGAATTACACAATCCCCAGAAATAGCGAGTTTCGGTATATTAAAAAGCAATACACGTTTCTTTCCAGTAAAACCTCACGTGTTTGAATTCATGAAAAAATATTGATAAGGGGGTGTTAAACAATACCTGTCACATTAGCTGACACCAAAAAACCAGGGTACGTACACGACATTTTCTGATTTATTTGCATATGCAAACAGGGCTACCCTCAAATCCACGTGTTTTCCATGTCTTTATAAACATCACAAAAGCACCCCAGGAAGTAGCCTCCTATGCCCTGGAGAAATAGTTCCTGTCAAAAAACTTTATTTATTTATAGAGTAGATAAAATTTCCTAGGCACAGGTACCAGAGTTGTCAAACTGGCCTGGAAGGAAATTAAAAAAACTCTCAAAAGAAAGGAAAATCGGCTTAATGTATGGACCTACAATTGACTAAGTTCATTTTGATTGGTCAATTACCGGTGTGGTACCCCTAGTCGCCTTGAATCCAGTCCTGTCTTTCTGAAGAAAACCAACTCCGAGCCCGATGTAAAAATCTTAGTAGAGAAATGAGAATTTGAATTTTGCTGCCTTATTATGTTCCCCAAACGAAGTTTGGGAACATATTGTTTTTACTCTGTTTCTTATTATTATTATTATTATTCTTTTTTCTTCTTATTTCTTCTCCGGTACTTTTTTGTCCGCGAGTGTTCTCAGAAACTGTTCACCCAACTGAGCTAAAACCTTTTTAGGGTTAATAGGTGTGTTGTGTAGGTGTGCGGAACGAAGGTCATTTTGCGCGCATACGCCTGCACGTGCGGGCGCGTGAAATGACTGAAATGACTAATATATTTAATATAGCCATAACTTTAACATTTTCCGATGAAATGCTTTGAAACTCATTATATAAGGATATATTAATAGTGTAGATAATGTGACACTGTCAAATTAGCAAGAACTCACGCGCATTTACGTGCGCTTCGCTCTGATTGGCTGAAACAAAAATCTCAATATCTTTTCCGTTTTTTGACGAAATGGTATGAAATTTAAAATATAAGCATACTTTAAGATGTCCTACAACATGATGTATAACATTTGTCATGAAAGCATGCGCATGCACGTGCGCTGCAATCTGATTGGCTTAAACTTCAAATGGCTGTAACTCCCTTGTTTTTCAACCAACCACGATAAGATTTAGAACATAGACAGACACAATAGACTCCTATAAGAAGTTACGGTCATCATGCACATGCATGTACGCGCATGCACGTGCGCTTTGCTCCGATTAGCTGAAACAAAAATCTCAATATCTTACTTGTTTTTTGACAAAATACTTTGAATTTTAAAACATAATCATACCTTAATACGTCCTTATGATATATAAAAGTTTTCAAGAAACCACGCCCATGCACGTGTGCTGCGATCTGATTGGCTTAAACTTTAAATGCCTATAACTTTTTTGATTCTCAACAAAACAGGATGAAATTTAGAATATGAATAGATATGACGGACTTCTACATTATGCTACTATCAAACTTGAATGTCATCATGCACTTGCATGCACGTGTGCGCGCGCAATGCGTTAAATGACCGATTTACTTGATATAGTCGTAATTTTTTTTATGAAACGTTTCAAAATTCAAAGAATAGAAACACATTAAAAGTGTAGTCACGATGATATAGCTTTCATGCATTGCACCTTCGCGCGCGTGCAATGATCAAATGACTTGTATACTTGATATGGCCGTTACTTTTATATTTCTTTATGAAATGCTTTGATGACCTTGACCTTTGATGACCTTTGAATCTTGACCCAAAGGTCACAATCCAGCTCAAGTTCGTAGATGTATTTACAAACTCACTTTAACAAATGCTTAGAATAAATTTAACCCCCCCCTTCTCCTTAAAAAAAAAATCAATAACAACGTAGAAAATTTCTCTGAAACTCGATCAACACCTGGGATCGAACATAGAAAGTTTCCTGAAAGTTTTACGGTAAGTCTCAAATATATAGAAATTAATGAATTTTTACGGCAAAAATTACAAATTCTGTCGTGTTTGAAATTTAAGTGCAGAACAAAGATATGATATAAACCTTTTAAAGCCTATTTCTCCAGATACTGATATGAATTAATATTTTAATACCAAGCATTCTTCTTTTATTTCACCATTGAAATTTATCTGAATTTTTTTTAGAATTACACAATCCCCAGAAATAGCGAGTTTCGGTATATTAAAAGCAATACACGTTTCTTTCCAGTAAAACCTCACGTGCTTAATTCATGAAAAAATATTGATAAGGGGGTGTTATACCTGTCATATTAGCTGCACCAAAAAACCAGGGTACACGACATTTTCTGATTTATTTGCATATGCAAACAGGGCTACCCTCAAATCCACGTGTTTTCCATGTCTTTATAAACTCACAAAAGCACCCCAGGAAGTAGCCTCCTATGCCCTGGAGAAATAGTTCCTGACAAAAAACATTATTTTTTTATAGAGTAGATAAAATTTCCTGGGCACAGGTACCAGAGTTGTCAAACTGGCCTGGAAGGAAATTGCTTAATGTATGGACCTACCTATTCTTAACTTTATCGAAGTTTGGGAAGTACTCTGTTTCTTATTATTATTATTATTATTCTTTTTTTCTTCTTATTTCTTCTCCTAATTTTTTGTCAACGCATTTCTCAGAAACTGTTCACCCAAACTAAAACCTTTTTAGGGTTAATATAATGAAATGCTTTTGTGCGGGCGCGTGAAATGATTGAGCCATAACTTTAACACTCATTATATAAGGATATATTAATAGTGTGCATTTACGTGCGCTTCGCGCTGATTGGCTGAAACAAAAATCTCAATATCTTTTCCGTTTTTTGACGAAATGGTATGAAATTTAAAATATAAGCATACTTTAAGATGTCCTACAACATGATGTATAACATTTGTCATGAAAGCATGCGCATGCACGTTGCAATCTGATTGGCTTAAACTTCCCCGCTGTAACTCCCTTGTTTTTCAACCAACCACGATAAGATTTAGAACATAGACAGACACAATAGACTCCTATAAGAAGTTACGGTCATCATGCACATGCATGTACGCGCATGCACGTGCGCTTTGCTCCGATTAGCTGATATCTTACTTGTTTTTTGACAAAATAAAACATAATCATACCTTAATACGTCCTAAACTATGATATATAAAAGTTTTCAAGAAACCACGCCCATGCACGTGTGCTCCGATCTGATTGGCTTAAACTTTAAATGCCTATAACTTTTTTGATCAACAAAACAGGATGAAATTTTATGAATAGAATGACGGATTTACAAAACAAACTTGAATGCAAGGACTTGCACGTGTGCGCGCGCAATGCGTTAAATGACCGATTTACTTGATATAGTCGTAATTTTTTTTATGCAACGTTTCAAAATTCACAGAATAGAAACACATTAAAAGTGTAGTCACGATGATATAGCTTTCATGCATGTTGCGCGCGTGTGATCTGACGATACTTGATTGGCCGTTACTTTTAATTTCTTTAGTAAATGCTTTGATGACCTACCTTTGACCTTGATTAATTGGTCACAAAGCTCATTTGTAGATGTATTTACAAACTGAACAACAAATATTAGAATAAAAAAGTCAACCCCCCCCCCTTCTCCTTAAAAAAAAAATCAATAACAACGTAGAAAATTTCTCTGAAACTCGATTATGAACATAAAATTTGTGAAAAGAATAGAAATATTTTATCAATACTGATGAATTTTTAAAATATATTTCTTTTCTCCTTTATTTTTGATTGGAAAGATGATATTGATATGATTGGATACTTGTCAAGGATATGTATAAATAGTTTTATGCATGAGTAAAAACTTGCACGGGATTTCAATTGCAGAAAATGTGACAAATTTTGCGCAGATGTTGTTTTATTTAAAAATAAAATCATTTGGCATGATATTGTGATTATCCTATTTTGTCAAACATGATTATAATTATTTTTTTTGAACTTAAAAATTTGTGGTTTATGTTTATGTCCATACATTGAACTTTTTAACACCTCTCTACAAACATTAAATAATTTGTCAAGTTCAATTTCTGTGTTTAAAAATGTGTGATAAATTATTTTTAACAATATGCTTCACCATAACTCAGTTCTTTTTGTAATTTTAAAAAACATTGTAAAAGTGTACCGTTATGAACATAATAGCTTTCAGTATGATTGCTAAAATAACAGCCAATGAATCATCAGGAAGTCCGTAGCAGTGGTATAATTATAAATTGAAAACCTTGTCTGCAAAAAAACATGGCGATGCTCATTGTGTCCACGTGGAAGACAGAAACGTATATCGGTAAGTATTTTCATATTGTATCAATTTTAGTGAATTTTTAACACAAACACTCATGTAGCCATTAATAGAAACTGAGGATGTCCCTTATGACCATATGAAATATTTACTTTTGGTTTAACATTTGACTTTATTCGCGTCTTTTGTTACGAAATGCATTATTTAGATGATAAAGTTATATTGTACTATAATTCTATATTTGTTAGTTTTGTTCTGCTCTTATCAAAGGATGAATGCTTTTTGAATATTTGTTTTAATACCCCATTTACGCAATTACGTTCATATAAGTTGAAGAGTGACATAATTTAAAACTTTAATTCCTATAAAAAAATGTATTTTGTTTTTTATATATGAAGATTTACAAGAAATGACTGAATTATGTTCGTAACAATTCAAAATAGAAGACCTAGGATATTAGCAATCCATCTGACAAATAATTCTTTTGAAAGCTAGTGTATTATTAAGCTTTGAAATGAAATATTAAAAGTATTAAGAAAATTCTTGTTATTTTTTTTTGTCGTTTTCAAAGCCTGATTCGGAGTTAGGTGTCCATGTTACTTACATAATTTCTCCGGAAACTAGAAATTAAAAATTGTGACTTTTTAAATAAATTCCATTTAAAATAAAATTAAAATGATCAACACTTGTTAAATTCTAGTAACATGTTACTTGTTTAGTGCTCTGTAAAACTCAATGGATATATCAATTACCTGAGGATAAATAAGGTAAAAATAAGTCATGCAATAAAACATGCAAACTAGTGTTTATATACTTCAAAAAGGATTCACCAGAAAAAATTTCACGTACATAAAATTTAAGACATGCTTGTACATTTGGACACCTACTTCATAGAAAGTACTGACTCAATTAATTTCCTGAAATTGATTCTTTTTAAGTTTTACTTTGGTCACACTTTGAAACTCATATTATAAGAGTTATATAGAAATTATGAATTTTTACGGCAAAAATTACAAATTCTGTCGTGTTTGAAATTTAAGTGCAGACGAAAAAAGATATGATATAAACCTTTTAAAGCCTATTTCTCCAGATGTCGTTAATAGCATTCAATTCTACTGATATGAATTAATATTTTAATACCAAGCATTCTTCTTTTATTTCACCATTGAAATTTATCTGAATTTTTTTTAGAATTACACAATCCCCAGAAATAGCGAGTTTCGGTATATTAAAAAGCAATACACGTTTCTTTCCAGTAAAACCTCACGTGTTTGAATTCATGAAAAAATATTGATAAGGGGGTGTTAAACAATACCTGTCACATTAGCTGACACCAAAAAACCAGGGTACGTACACGACATTTTCTGATTTATTTGCATATGCAAACAGGGCTACCCTCAAATCCACGTGTTTTCCATGTCTTTATAAACATCACAAAAGCACCCCAGGAAGTAGCCTCCTATGCCCTGGAGAAATAGTTCCTGTCAAAAAACTTTATTTATTTATAGAGTAGATAAAATTTCCTAGGCACAGGTACCAGAGTTGTCAAACTGGCCTGGAAGGAAATTAAAAAAACTCTCAAAAGAAAGGAAAATCGGCTTAATGTATGGACCTACAATTGACTAAGTTCATTTTGATTGGTCAATTACCGGTGTGGTACCCCTAGTCGCCTTGAATCCAGTCCTGTCTTTCTGAAGAAAACCAACTCCGAGCCCGATGTAAAAATCTTAGTAGAGAAATGAGAATTTGAATTTTGCTGCCTTATTATGTTCCCCAAACGAAGTTTGGGAACATATTGTTTTTACTCTGTTTCTTATTATTATTATTATTATTCTTTTTTCTTCTTATTTCTTCTCCGGTACTTTTTTGTCCGCGAGTGTTCTCAGAAACTGTTCACCCAACTGAGCTAAAACCTTTTTAGGGTTAATAGGTGTGTTGTGTAGGTGTGCGGAACGAAGGTCATTTTGCGCGCATACGCCTGCACGTGCGGGCGCGTGAAATGACTGAAATGACTAATATATTTAATATAGCCATAACTTTAACATTTTCCGATGAAATGCTTTGAAACTCATTATATAAGGATATATTAATAGTGTAGATAATGTGACACTGTCAAATTAGCAAGAACTCACGCGCATTTACGTGCGCTTCGCTCTGATTGGCTGAAACAAAAATCTCAATATCTTTTCCGTTTTTTGACGAAATGGTATGAAATTTAAAATATAAGCATACTTTAAGATGTCCTACAACATGATGTATAACATTTGTCATGAAAGCATGCGCATGCACGTGCGCTGCAATCTGATTGGCTTAAACTTCAAATGGCTGTAACTCCCTTGTTTTTCAACCAACCACGATAAGATTTAGAACATAGACAGACACAATAGACTCCTATAAGAAGTTACGGTCATCATGCACATGCATGTACGCGCATGCACGTGCGCTTTGCTCCGATTAGCTGAAACAAAAATCTCAATATCTTACTTGTTTTTTGACAAAATACTTTGAATTTTAAAACATAATCATACCTTAATACGTCCTAAACTATGATATATAAAAGTTTTCAAGAAACCACGCCCATGCACGTGTGCTGCGATCTGATTGGCTTAAACTTTAAATGCCTATAACTTTTTTGATTCTCAACAAAACAGGATGAAATTTAGAATATGAATAGATATGACGGATTCTTACATTATGCTACTATCAAACTTGAATGCAAGGACTTGCATGCACGTGTGCGCGCGCAATGCGTTAAATGACCGATTTACTTGATATAGTCGTAATTTTTTTTATGAAACGTTTCAAAATTCAAAGAATAGAAACACATTAAAAGTGTAGTCACGATGATATAGCTTTCATGCATTGCACCTTCGCGCGCGTGCAATGATCAAATGACTTGTATACTTGATATGGCCGTTACTTTTATATTTCTTTATGAAATGCTTTGATGACCTTGACCTTTGACCTTGACCTTTGACCCCTTGACCCAAAGGTCACAATCCAGCTCAAGTTCGTAGATGTATTTACAAACTCACTTTAACAAATGCTTAGAATAAAAAAGTCAACCCCCCCCCCCTTCTCCTTAAAAAAAAAAATCAATAACAACGTAGAAAATTTCTCTGAAACTCGATCAACACCTGGGATCGACATAAAATTTCACTTAAGGTGCAGAAAAGACTTCATAGAAAGTTTCCTGAAAGTTTTACGGTAAGTCTCTAAAGTATATAGAAATTATGAATTTTTACGGCAAAAATTACAAATTCTGTCGTGTTTGAAATTTAAGTGCAGACGAAAAAAGATATGATATAAACCTTTTAAAGCCTATTTCTCCAGATGTCGTTAATAGCATTCAATTCTACTGATATGAATTAATATTTTAATACCAAGCATTCTTCTTTTATTTC
The DNA here is from genome assembly GCF_032062105.1 of Saccostrea cuccullata. NCBI lineage: Eukaryota > Metazoa > Mollusca > Bivalvia > Ostreida > Ostreidae > Saccostrea > Saccostrea cuccullata. The sequence continues at coordinate 16,764 of NW_026920145.1, forward strand.
ACCATTGAAATTTATCTGAATTTTTTTTAGAATTACACAATCCCCAGAAATAGCGAGTTTCGGTATATTAAAAAGCAATACACGTTTCTTTCCAGTAAAACCTCACGTGTTTGAATTCATGAAAAAATATTGATAAGGGGGTGTTAAACAATACCTGTCACATTAGCTGACACCAAAAAACCAGGGTACGTACACGACATTTTCTGATTTATTTGCATATGCAAACAGGGCTACCCTCAAATCCACGTGTTTTCCATGTCTTTATAAACATCACAAAAGCACCCCAGGAAGTAGCCTCCTATGCCCTGGAGAAATAGTTCCTGTCAAAAAACTTTA
>NW_026920146.1:0-17148 GCF_032062105.1 Saccostrea cuccullata
ACTAAGTAGTATAATTCCTATTAAGTATTGATACTTAGTAAATCATTTTATAAGTAAATGAATTCATCCTTATTACTAATTATGTTTACAATTACTAACAATGATAGTCATTTACTTGCTATTCTGACTAAATGGATTACTAATAATTACTAGTTTTTCTTAATCTAATATCTTATTTTAAAAACAACAAGTAAAACTTTTTTTAGAGTGTAGGGGGCACTAACAGAGGACAGCTTCAAGCAACTTAACATTTATCATAATAAAAAGGGGTCAATTTGATTGTTCAAAACTATGAAAATTCTTTCTCTCGCATACGTTTTACTGTACTTAAAACTTTCTGGTTTTCATCTGTTTTAATTAACTCATTTATTATTGAAAGTTTTCAACGTCATACCAGTTAGGTAAATACATAATTATATGATAGCTTTGAATATAGCATAGACATCGAGAGTGGGCGAAGGGCCAGGGGAGGGGATGGGAGGGGGGTTAAGCCTACCACTTATTTTGGAAAGATATATACATCGTATAAGCATTGAAAATGCAGCGTACCCTTTTTAGGTTTATTGCTCCCCTCCCCCGTTTGTTACCGACACCTATGTATTGGAAAGATAAAGATTTGGACTGAGGGATCTTACACCCGTCTTCTCCTCTTTTCGACGGGAGTAAATCAATTTATTTTTGAGGTTAGGGTTAGGCTTAGTTTTTTGAAAGATAAATAACAAATAAAATCTTTCCATGACTAAAATATGATTTTTTTTTTCAAAGTGCGTTAAGTGTCTCCATGGTAAAATATATTGATGTAGACTCTTAACGCACTTTGAAATTTTTTTTTCAAAGTGCGTTGAGTTGGTCCCAAATTTAACGCACTTTGAAAAAAAATTTCAAAGTGTGTTGATTTTGTCCCAATTTTAACGCACTTTGAAAATTTTTTTCAAAGTGCGTAATTTTTTCAAAGTGTGTTGCCACATATGACCCTTAGTATACTGGAAAATGGAAGATCCAATGATTTCCTAGAATTGATTCTTCCTTATTAAAGGTGTTTTTTTTCAAGTTTGGAAATAGAAACAAGTCAAAAGGTCAAAGATCTGGCGAATATTGTTAATGTGAAAAAATATTAACTATCTGTTTATCCCGAAAACCCCTTTACTCTTCAGGGCATGCGGGTTTGGACGCTGTCATGAAGAAATTTATTGTAGTGGATTCCTGATTCTGGGTCATTCCTCTAGTAAACCTTTCGATTTTTTTTGCAAACAATTTGCTTTCTAGACTCCTCCAGAAATTAAACTGTCACCCTGAATACGAATTTGATTAACAATACCACTGATATTTAAGACAACTGCATATAAATCTGTCTTTGTGCTCTTGCAATTCTTTGCTCTCGCCAGACCTTCGCTGTTTTTTGTTAAGTACATCTTATGGTAAATTTTGTTTTGAGGATTTTAAGCAATAGATCCAAGTTCCATTATCTGTTTGAATATAAAAAAAGTGGATAACTCAAATGACTGATATTTTATAAAAATAGTAAGACATTTGTATACGCTGTCGTTTTCACTCATTTTTCAAAATATAGGATGATCGTTAAGTACTGAGCTTTTTTACCGTCAAACGTCAAACTTTTAAAAAGTGTTAACTACCCCCGATGTGATGTCTATCAAATTTACTTTGTTTCAATCTTACATCATCAAGTATTATTTGTTGAAATTTGGCAAACAGTTATAAGTTGTTATAATTTTTTGTTGGAAAAGACGGTACCCATTTTTGATGCCCATTATATAATTTTCTTTCATTGAAATCCACCTGCTCATTTGTCTATAAAACATGCAGGGATTGGTTGCTGTAAATGTCACATATTTCAGTGAATATTACTTTGGGATTTTCAACAAGTTTTACAGCAGCTTTGATGAAGCTTTTATTTTCACTCTAGTTTACCGATTCTTTACCATTCATTTATAATGCACTGTCTCGAATAGCCCTTGTTTCCCAGCTTCTCATAATGAAACTATGTGATAAAAAGTGGACTCATGAACTGTTATAAAGAACTGGGTACGGTATGTATAACGAGGCGGCCATGTCTCTAAATATGATTGAAGTTTTTTACAAACAAGCCCACGATGTGTCCTTTCAAATTCATTTTATTTTTTGGAATTATCTCTTACCGTTTTTCCGCCAGAGGTTTGGAAAAATAGTGCATTTTCTTCAATAATTACAACTTTTGACGTAACGACGTCATCACGACGTTACTGATTTTAACGTTACGTTAAATGAAATCTGTAAATTCTCTTAACCGAAAACTATTTATTTAATCCAGCCAATATTCCAGTAAACCATTTTGAACTATCTTTCAATTCATCATATATCGTTGATAGTCTTAAATAGTTTAATAATTTTCAAAAATATATAATTTTTTAACAAATGATTGTACCAAACACGCTAGTCTATGAAACTTTATTCATCCAGATGAAATGAGGTGAGTATTTATAAAATTGAACGTATTGTTTATGAAGTTGGATTTTTTTTTTTTGGCAATGAAAAAGCTATCAACAGAACTCCCCCTTTCCATTCCAACACGTTACGGCGCTATAAATGTTGGGTCTTTTTTATGAACATATTAATTACTCCCTATTTCGGGGTTATATGATATGCCTTTTTCAATTTTCTTTAATTTTAGATTTTTTACCCTCGCTTGAAAAGTGGTATATATTGATCGGGGTGTCTGTCCGTCTGTTACGCTTTGGGTGTACCTCTCTTTTATGTTTTGCCGTTAAACCCAAAACATGTGTCGGATCAAAGAGTAAAATAAAAGGTGCGCAATGGCAATATGTTATTAAGATTCTGTGAAAATTTCATTGAATTTCATTCAGTGGTATAATAGGATATGCGGATAAGAGACGGGTACCCCAAAGCTTAACAGACAGACAGACGGGTGGACATATCAATTACTATAACCCTCCTGATTTTCAAGCGGGAGGTAAAAAACACGAATTTCTGGGAAGGGGTCCCAGAATTTAGTAGTACAATGTAGTAGTACTGTCTAACAGGCATGATTTCCTAGACTTGTAGAAATAAATATTATACTACATTGAAATGTTATGTGTATGATTTACATAGTTTATCCACGTCAGCTATTGAAGTCTGTGCGTTTCGTTTTCTAAGCAATGCGCGGTCACTTGCATTAATGTCGGCTGTAAACGATCGACCAACGGTCAGAGTCGAGAGGAGATCAACAGAAAATAGGAAAAGACTGTCTCTAGTTTGAAATTAAATTCTTGATATAAACTTGTTCATTGGTAGTCATAATTGTACATCTTGATAATCAGTACCCCCCCCCCCCCCCCACACACACACACACACACACTTTTATATATTTTTCTATTTAAATGAAGCAAAATACAAATAATCGAAATGTAGAGTAACGAAACACTTAATCTAAAAATATCAAAACTTAGTTCAAGTCCCTTTTCTTATTTAACCTTTTTCTAATGCTACATATTGAAACACTTTTGCAGTTACATGTATTATATTAGCATACGAAAACTAATGTTATTTTGTGTCGTATGGGCACCGTCATTGCGGCGTGCATTTTTTATTTTACAGAGTTAGGTTTGTCATTCCCGGATTACCATTATAAAGCGAGATTGGGTTTCTAACAAAATAATTTTTTTTTCTTGAAAGTTGTTTTAATGAAAAATTCTTTTTAAATATACCTCACAAACAGCTGACATGTATTACGTCATTTACATGACTATACATCTACTGAGACAAAAAACTGCTAAAACATAGACATAATTGATATTGATTATGCTTTACAATACGTCCTAAATGTAAATGTTTATAGATATTTGATAGATTTCAGTGACAATAATAATTTCAATTCCAGTCCTGTCGCACTTCCTTTGGAAACATTAACTTCCTGGGGCCTTCGCAATGTTTTACGTCATTTTGTTCTGTAGTCATGACAAAATACTTTTCATATTTTTTCTGAACGAATAATCATCACTATTTCAATATAACTTGGCACACAAGTAAACTTCACTAAAATACATAATTCTATTTATTGTTGCCTGTTGCAAAATCCTAGTGCTACTTTTCCTTTGTTATACGTACAGAGCAGTAGAGCTACAGTCTCTTCAGAGACTTCTGGTTTGTGCGTGTCAAGTTTTTTTATGTTTGATTTTATCTCTCTTTCAATTACCCACCCCCTATTAATTTGCTTCTTATGCCAATGAGCTTAAAGAGGGACCCTATTGTTTGTGAGGTCAAACGATCAGGAAAGTCAGAAATTCATATATTCTGTTTGTATAACACATTTGGTTTTAATCTATATCTTTAAAAAGTCTTCGAGATTTTGAAATGAAATATTATATTTCACAACTCTCTAGGATCTTAAAAATAACCATATTAATTTGAAGTCAAAAGTTCAAAGGTAAAGGACAAAAATACATTGCATGCGTAAGTTTTAGACTTTCTGTATAAGTTTTTGCAATAAAATATAAGGTTTGACTTCGTTTTTTTTTTCTAACTTTAAAAGACTTCTTGCCTTTAAGCTAAACGACTGAGTTTGATTTGGTTTTAGCTCACCTGAGCCGAAGGCTCAAGTGAGCTTTTCTGATCACATTTTGTCCGGCGTCCGTCTGTCCGTCTAGCTGTCTGTCCGTCTGTCTGTCTGTCTGTCATTCGGTCTGTAAACTTTTCACATTTTCGACTTATTCTTAAGAACCACTGGGCCAATTTCAATCAAACTATCCACAAAGCATCCTTGGGTGAAGGGAATTTAAATTTGTTCAAATGAAGGGCCACATCCTTTTCCAAGGGGAGATAATTATGAATTAGTGAAAAATTATTGGCATTTTTAAAAAATCTTCTTCTCAAGAACCACTGGGCCAGGAAAGATGAAACTCATGTGGAAGTATCCCCAGGTAGTGTAGATTCAAGTTTGTTCAAATCATGACCCCCGGGATCGGGCGGGGCCACAATGGCCGACCAAAATTTAACATAGAAATATATAGGAAAATTCTTTAAAAATCTTCTTCTTAAGAATAGCAAGGCTATGATTGGTCGTATTTATATGGAAGCATCCCCAGGTAGTGTTGATTTCAGTTTCTTCAAATCATGACCCCCAGGGGTAGGGCGGGGCCACAATGGCCGACCAAAGTTTTACATAGAAATATATAGGAAAATTCTTTAAAAATCTTCTTCTCTAGAATAACAAAGCCATGATTGGTCATATTTATATGAAAGCATCCCCAGGTAGTGTAGATTCAACTCTCAAGAATAACAAAGCCATAATTCATCATATTTATGTGGAAGCATCCTCAGGTAGTGTAGATTCAGGTTTGTACAAATCATGACCCCTAGGGTAGGGCGGGGCCACAACGGCCAACCAAAGTTTAACATAGAAATAAATAGAAAATTCTTTAAAAATCTTCTTCTTAAGAATAGCAAAGCCATAAGTCATCATATTAAATGGAAGCATCCTCAGGTAGTGTAGATTCAAGTTTGTTCAAATCATGACCCCTAGGGTAGGGCGGGACCACAATGGCCGACCAAAGTTGAACAGAGACACATATAGGAAAATTCTTTAAAAATCTTCTTCTCAAGAATGACAAAGCCATGATTCATCATATTTATATGGAAACATCCTCAGGTTGTGTAGATTCAAGTATGTTCAAATCATAACCCCCGGGGGTAGGGCGGGGCCAAAATTTCACATTGACATATATAGGAGAACTCTTTATGAAACCTTCTTAAGAATGACGAGAATTCATCATATTTATATGGAGGTGGGTAGGGCCGGACCACAATGGCCGATCAAAGTTTTACATAGAAATATATAGATAAATTCTTTAAAAATCATCTTCTCAAGAACAGTAAAGCCATGATTGGTCATGGGACTTCTTTTGGATTAAAACTTTTGAATAATAAACCAATTTTCTACCTTTTTCTAGCCTCAGTGCTCAGGTGAGCGATGTGGCCCATGGGCCTCTTGTCTTTATTCATCTGAAAATTCAATTCTTCTAAATACTTCCATTCTTGCTTAAGCGGGGGACATATATTCTCTAAATTAACTTGATTTGATTGAAATTGGATTTAATGGACACTTCGTGTACGTCCCTTGGATCAAGAAATATCGCCTGTTAATTAAGGAATCACTGTCTAGTTTTGAGAGTATGCCAGGGCATCAACAATAGTGGGAAACATGGAATGATTTGTATAACTCTCAAAACTAGACAGTGATTCCTTATATTTCCATTTCATTGTGAAATAAAATTGTAAACTTAGACATTAAAAATGTAGACTAATAGATTTAAATTACACGAGGACTTCCATGCCAATTTCAACAGTCCTCGCACACTGACGTCAAACACAAAGGCAGCCGCACGAGATTTTCATGCATATTTGGCCTCTTTATAGCGTCAGACACAGAGACAGATGCGCACGAGATTTGCATGCGTATACGTCCTCCTTAGCTGCTGACCTATCGACCTGCCTTATTTACATTCCGGCAGAATTATCAAGAAATAAATTCCCCCAACTTTCAAACATTAATCACCGGGGAAAAAAATTAGAAAAGGATATATTTCAGTATGTTGTTCAGTTGTTCTAGTTTTACATAGATAAAAAGTGATATAGACTAATTATAAAACCAATGTTAAATGAGTCCTGAATACGATGAGAAAGTCTACTAGCTACGTGTATCCGTAAAGTTTCTTCGTCTCAAAACAATTAGAAAAAAAGTTTGAAGTTAGACAGGAACTGAATTGTATGATAAAATGAAAGTGACTGAAAAGTAGTAAATGTCTCATGTTTTAAATGTAATAGAAAACTTGCACCTTTCAACACGTTACAAATGGATGAGAGAATGTTTGCCTGGGTGGAGCGTGGAGAATACAACAAAATAAGAGGTGAGGAGTGGCGTAATGATTTCAATGATGCAGACTGTGTACGGAAACACGAAAATGGATGGGCAGACGATTGGTACACTTCAGCACGACAGGCTTTGTGTTCCAAACGGATTCTTAGTATGTGAATTACAATTCTTTCATTTTTTTTATGGTACGTGAATTACATGGCGTGTAAAACGTTGATTTATTCGATGTGTATTCAAAATCTTGTGATGAACATGTATATGCAATATCTTGTGATGTACGTTTAAAATTTTGTGATGTATATTCTATAATAAATTTTGTGATGTATGTGTAATATCTTGTGATGTATGTATGTTCTATAATCTTGTGATGCATGTGCAATATTTTGTGATCTATATTTTTGCAAAATCTTGTGATGTATATATCCAAAATCTTTTTTATGTTTACGCAAAATCTTAGATATGATCTATAATCGTGTTATATATATTCGATAATCTTGTGATGTACGAGGGTTGTCCCAAAAAGACGTAGACAGGGAAAACAGTTTTGTTTCTCTTTGCTTAATTAAATTTATTTCCTTGTCATAAGCAAAGAGTAACATTTTATGATCATTCAAGTTTCATGATGATATCACAACTTATAAGAAAATTATGAAAAAATAGAGAAAAAATATAAGTGTACACCGCCGCACGAAAGCAAGCGTAAAGTACGTCCCTTATAACGTCATGATCTATTTGTCTGCTTCACTCGCGGGTATTAACATTCAATAATTTTTTTTAAGTGATAGTCCACGCTTGATTAACGGACATATTAAAATTCACTACTGTCTGTTTGTTTTTTACTTGTTTTTTTAAACTGCAGATTCAAATTTCAGTCGAAATTTAGTCGACAGATCGCCTTACATTGAAGGCAGCAGATAATACAAATTGTTTGACGTCGTTCGCGGTCCAGATTGTTCCCAATTGTCTGCGTTTATCAAACAGTTCTCTACTTCTTACATGCCGTAATTAACTATTTTCGGTACAGAAGAAAAACTCTCATTGAATATCGTGCAATTTAAAAATAACTTCTTTATTAAAATCTGGTGTGTAATGTCACTTCTGTACTCTTTTTCCAGTTTCTGGTGTATATTAACCATATCCAATACAATTTATTACATTTCCGTGCGCCGGTTACGCTTTTGACGACGTCATTTTCATCAAACTCAATTTCAACGATACTATGAAAGCTATGACACCAAGCTTCTGCTTCTAATGATATTTATATGAAATTTTGACATAATATTAAGATTTTTATTCTGGTTTCAATGATTCAAATTTGAGTTCAATGTATTACATACATGTAGTACTTAAGAAATTAAAGCAAATGTAGTAGCTATATGCGTAAATTATTCCGAATTTTGTCCGTGCGCCGACAGGCCTTATCGGCCTTCATATAAATCGTCCTAATATTATTAATATGATAGATAGGTATATAAAAATTTACAATTTTAAAGAACATAGACTATATTATATCTATGAAAAATTTGGTAAGTATTGGTTGCGTGTTTAAAAAATTACACACATTGTCTACGACTTTTTGGGACAACCCTCGTATATTCAATTAAATTGTGATGTATTTGCAAAAATGGCATTGGGGAAATATATTTTTTTTTATTTATTTATTTATTCAATTTGACAAAAACCAATTGTGGCGCAAGCCATACATACATTAATCAAATATATATAAAGTCACATAGATCTTCATTTATTAAATTCATCATATCACGTACATGAAGTTGAATATTTCTTGGAGATTTAATATCTGCTGGATTAAGAATTTAATTCTCTATATTTTGAGGAAGATTAAATGTAATAAACAGAGTGAACTCCTCAAATCATCGAATCTCCTTTATACAGCGTTCTGGTCTAGTTCTACTTCAAGTTCACTTTTTAGACCCATAAAAAAGTCCTTACAAAGGTTGTCGAAATAAATCGATTGCGAATATTAACCACAATGCAATTATTGCATTTACATCTGATCACAAGATTAATAGAACACACATCACAAGATTATCGAATACACATCACAAGATTTTGCACATAACAAGATATTGCACATACATCACAAGTTTATAGAACATGCATCACAAGATTTTGCATATACATCAAATATTATTGAATATACATCACAAGATTTTGAATCTACATCACAAGACATTGCACATACATTATATAATTGATTTTGATTGATTGATTGATTGATTGTTGTTTAACGTCCCATTCGAGAATTTTTCACTCATATGGAGACGCCACCACTTGCCGGTGGAGAGCTGAAGATTTTGTCCTCTACTCGGCACTTTAGGCCATTGAGCAGGGAGGGATCTTGTGCCAGCACCTACTGCGACACGAGCCCTTGGTTTATACGGTCTCATCCGAAGGACCGGTCTCCATGTCCCACAGTGGGACTCGAACCCGCGACGTACGTAAAGATCAACTAATTTCTTCGCGACTCTAGAGCAGACACTAGCTCTAACCACTGCGCCACGTGAATTAACACAAGATTTTGAATATACACAGTAACACGATATAGAACATACACCACCTGATTTTGAACATATATCACAATATTTGACATATAAATCACAAAATTGTGTAGATCTATATACATCTCAAGATTCTGAATATACAGCACAAGATTTTGAATGCATCACAAGATTTCGAATATTCATCACAAGATTATTGAATTAAGCAACGTTTTACATGCCATTATATAAATATTGCATGTAATTGAGTGTAACATTGAAAATTTTCACCCCAAGAAAACCATTGTCAACCGAGGCGCAGCCGAGGTTGACGATTGTTATCGAGGGGTGAAAATGTTCAATGTTACACTCAACAACATGCAATATTTATTAAATTATACTGAATGTTTTATACAAATACATATTACAGTGAACCGTGTGCGCATAAATTCCGCGCAGTTGCTATATTTTTGTAATACCACCCGTCGTCAAGCAATGTTGACTGTTGCTACGCAGGAGGGCGTGGCTTCATTATTCAGCGGGTAGTAGTGTTTTTTTATCAAATGTTTCTCGACGAATCAGATTCAAGTAATTTACATGAAAGTAAAATATAAATTAATACTATTCGTTCGTGTTTTCTTAAAATTCTTTCACGTTATCTGATATGTGAATACAATTCTTTCATGCTGATTTCTGGTAAGTGAATACATATATTTCTTGTTATGTGGTAGGTGACTACAGTTTTTTTTCCTGTTTTTTGGTAATGTGGATACAATTTTGTCATGTTTTCTGGTATGTGAATATAATTATTTCATGTTTTTAGTTTTGACATCGCATCTTATAATTTTATCTAAACCCAATGAAGTTGATTCTTTAAATTCTCCAATGAATCAGATCGCTGTACGGTACCAACTGAATCTACTCACACAGGGGTGTGCATTCGGATAACACCAAAGAGTGTCACCTTTAATGAAGCACATGAAGTTTGCCTATCACATAATGGAACCTTTGCTGATTCGAGTATTCTAAGTTTACTGACAAACTTGTAAGTATATAGAAGTCTGCTATAATGAAATAAAACAATTTTCTTACCATTGGGCATTTATCGCCACACTACATCTTACAATTAATCTCTGTATATAGCACTGAATTTACATACTTAAATTATTTGCTTACATAATTCAATTTTTCACAAAAATCAACACAAAGTTAAACTAAAGTGCATTTTAAATTGAGATAGAGACGATGTATTTAAAATTTATAATCTTGAATACTATAATCAGGACAGTACAGAATGGTTCAAAGGTTTGGATTGGGGTCCATGATTTACATCTGGAGGGTTATCTCATGAACATGAAGAATGACTCAGTGTGCCTGGGGACGGAGTGGCGGGGGGTACTGCTAGAGAATAACGAAGATACTGACTGTATGTCTTACGATACACAACACGGTAAAGTGAGGATGGAACCCTGCAGCATTTCACTGCCCCCTGTCTGTTTCTCTAGTCCAGGGGGTGGGTATCTTCTACAGAAATAATTAAAGAATGTTTTGCGCAAAAAACGCGCAAAATAGCTATCCCCTACCTCGTTCTTAAAGGTACAAATTATGTAGGAAAATGTTATGTTGGGTTAAAAGATGCTCAAATTTAGTAATTTTTTCAAAGCACGTCTTTTCCTGGTCTTAAAAAAATGATCATCAACTATTATTATGAATTATGATTATCAAGATTTGTATAAGATGCAAAAGATAAATCAATTTTTTAATAACATCTTTTTATTCAAACTAAGATGACAAGTCTATATACATATTTTTTTAATTTGATGTGACGATATTAGCTATATACATGAAGTTAATTTTGAAATATTGAAAACATTTCATTGAATTTTTTCCCAAAATTACATTTTACATTACCCCAAATAAAGATTGATTTCCTTAAACATTGTGTCGGAAAACAAAAAGTATATCTGCAAGGTTAAAAACAAATACTAGTTACTGTAAATCACTTTTTATTCGCGAGAACTTTATTTTCGCGTAATTATGCGAGACAGTGTGCTCGCGAAAATTTAATTCTCGCGTATAATAGTATTCCTTAAGATTATATAGAGCAATAACCAGAATTCGTGAACATTTTGTCTCTCTTATCAAGAGTCAAAGACAATTTCGCGAAAATATGGTGTCGCGAAAATTCAGTGATCTACAGTAGTATTCACTATGAAAAAAATCCACACAAAACATAAGCAAGAATAAAAGAATAATCATCGTGCATAAAAGAGATGATGAATTGGTTTTTTAGCTCACCTGAGCCGAAGGCTCAAGTGAGCTTTTCTGATCAAAATTTGTCCGTTGTCTGTCGTCGTTGTCGTTGTCGTCGTTGTCGTAAACTTTTCACATTTTCATCTTCTTCCCAAGAACCACTGGGCCAATTTCAATCAAACTTGGCACAAAGTATCCTTGGGTGAAGGGGAATGAAGTTTGTTCAAATGAAGGGCCACGCCCCCTTCCAAGGGAAGATAATTATGAATTTGTGAAAAATTTATGGCATTTTTAAACAATCTTCTTCTCCAGAACCGCTGGGCCAGGAAAGATGAAACTCATGTGGAATCATCCTCAGGTAGATTCAAGTTTGTTCAAATCATGACCCCCGGGGCAAGAGTGGGGCCAAAATGGCCGACCCAAGTTTTACATAGGAATATATAGGAAAAATCTTTAAAATTCTTCTTCTCCAGTACCACTGGGCCAGGAAAGATTAAACTCATGTGGAATCATCCTCAGGTAGTGTGGATTCAAGTTTGTTCAAATCATGACCCCCGGGGCTAGGGTGGGGCCAAAATGGCCGACCCAAGTTTTACATAGGAATATATAGGAAAAATCTTTAAAAATCTTTTTCTCCAGAACCACTAGACCAGGAAAGATGAAACTCATGTGGAATCATCCTCAGGTAGAGCAGATTTAAGTTTGTTCAAATCATGACCCCCCGGGGAAAAGGTGGGGCCAAAATGGCCGACCCAAGTTTTACATAGGAATATATAGGAAAAATCTTTAAAAATCTTCTTCTCCAGAACCACTGGACCAGGAAAGATGAAACTCATGTGGAATCATCCTCAGGTAGTGTAGATTCAAGTTTGTTCAAATTATGACCCCCGGGGCAAGGGTGGGGCCAAAATGGCCGACCCAAGTTTTACATAGGAATATATAGGAAAAATCTTTAAAAATCTTCTTCTCCAGTACCACTGGACCAGGAAAGGTGAAACTCATGTGGAATCATCCTCAGGTAGTGTGGATTCAAGTTTGTTCAAATCATGACCCCCGGGGCAAGGGTGGGGCTAAAATGGCCGACCCAAGTTTTACATAGGAATATATAGGAAAAATCTTTAAAAATCTTTTTCTCCAGAACCACTGGACCAGGAAAGATGAAACTCATGTGGAATCATCCTCAGGTAGAGCAGATTTAAGTTTGTTCAAATCATGACCCCCCGGGGCAAAGGTGGGGCCAAAATGGCCGACCCAAGTTTTACATAGGAATATATAGGAAAAATCTTTAAAAATCTTCTTCTCCAGAACCACTAGGCCAGGAAAGATGAAACTCATGTGGAATCATCCTCAGGTAGTGTAGATTCAAGTTTGTTCAAATCATGACCCCCGGGGCTAGGGTGGGGCCAAAATGGCCGACCCAAATTTTACATAGGGATATATAGGGAAACCTTTTAAAATCTTCTTTTCAAGTACTTCAAAATTATGATTTGTGATATTTATAAGGAATCATCTTCAGGTAGTGTAGATTCTAGTTTGTTTAAATGATGAATGCCTGGAAGGGGGGGGGTGGAGTAAATTCAAGCCTGATGTGCTCAGGTGAGCGCTGTGGCCCCTGGGCCTCTTGTTAAATCTTATAGGGTTTTATCTTGCATTTTCAAAATTGTTTCCATAGCAAGGTGCACTAACGGATATACGAGTTCTTATCCAAATCTGCCTCAAACCACAGAGGAATCAACGACATTATCGCCATATTTGTCAACCACAGAGGAATCGGTATCGACGTATTTATCAACCACAGTGAAATCAACACCGATATCGACGTATTTATTAACCACAGTGGAATCAACACCGATATCGACGTATTTATCAACCACAGTGGAATCAACATCGATATCGACGTATTTATCAACCACAGTGGAATCAACACCGGTATTGAAGTATTTATCAACCACTGTAGAATCAACACCGGTATCGACGTATTTATCAACCACAGTGGAATCAACACCGATATCGACGTATTTATCAACCACAGTGGAATCAACACCGGTATCGACAGAGGAATCGATATCGATGTATTTATCAACCACAGTGGAATCAACAATGACATTGACAACAGAAGCAGGAACATCAACAACAACGCATAATTTAAAAGGTATATTCTCAAATTTATTTTCATCTTCATTTATGAATGTGTTGTATTGAACTAAGAAGAATGTGTCTAATTTTAAAATTAATCAAATTATTCTTATTGCGCATGTATGATTAAATAAAAAAAGTATTGATGCAGATTTTAACAACTTAATGACAGTTGATTTTTTTTATCAGGTTGTCTTTACAGAGACTTAAACTTTGATCACAGTACCACGGAGATGTTTAACACATCTCAACTTCCATCAAACGCAAGTACATCGAGAGTGGCCTGTAATAATTTTCAACATTCACAACTTCCAGTTGGTACAAACGTAATATTTGCGTGTCTACACAATCACTGCCACAGAGGCGGGAATTTAATCCGAGAATGTCTTTCCAACGGAACATGGAGCGGGGAAAAGCCAAGCTGTATACGTAAGCACGGAGTCTGATGTGTATAGTTTCTAATTTTAACGTGAATTCATAGAATTCCTGCAATATCATGCATTAAGAATAGCAAAGAAATTGGATATATAATCTAAAAATTGGTTGTCAATATTGTAGAGTACATTTCTTATAGTTTAATATATTAAATCACGTTCGTTCAGTGATGAGGTTAAGACGTATTTAAGCTGTCGAATACTAGTATTAAAGCTACAACTACTGTAAAATCACATATTTTCATGGAGGCAAATTTTCGAGGTATGGGAATAAATATTTGATATGATGAGATTTGATTTCGTGGTATGAGAAGTATTGAGTTATAATGCTTTCGTGGTTGTCATGAATTCGCGGGTCTCTCAATACCTCGAAAACAACGACCCCCACCTCCCGAAAATAAGTGATTTCACAGTATTTTTTCAATAAGTAACAAAATTTGTCCGTTGTCTGTCGTCGTTGTCGTTGTCGTCGTTGTCGTAAACTTTTCACATTTTCATCTTCTTCCCAAGAACCACTGGGCCAATTTCAATCAAACTTGGCACAAAGTATCCTTGGGTGAAGGGGAATGAAGTTTGTTCAAATGAAGGGCCACGCCCCCTTCCAAGGGGAGATAATTATGAATTTGTGAAAAATTTATGGCATTTTTAAACAATCTTCTTCTCCAGAACCGCTGGGCCAGGAAAGATGAAACTCATGTGGAATCATCCTCAGGTAGATTCAAGTTTGTTCAAATCATGACCCCCGGGGCAAGAGTGGGGCCAAAATGGCCGACCCAAGTTTTACATAGGAATATATAGGAAAAATCTTTAAAATTCTTCTTCTCCAGTACCACTGGGCCAGGAAAGATTAAACTCATGTGGAATCATCCTCAGGTAGTGTGGATTCAAGTTTGTTCAAATCATGACCCCCGGGGCAAGGGTGGGGCCAAAATGGCCGACCCAAGTTTTACATAGGAATATATAGGAAAAATCTTTAAAAATCTTTTTCTCCAGAACCACTAGGCCAGGAAAGATGAAACTCATGTGGAATCATCCTCAGGTAGAGCAGATTTAAGTTTGTTCAAATCATGACCCCCCGGGGAAAAGGTGGGGCCAAAATGGCCGACCCAAGTTTTACATAGGAATATATAGGAAAAATCTTTAAAAATCTTCTTCTCCAGAACCACTGGACCAGGAAAGATGAAACTCATGTGGAATCATCCTCAGGTAGTGTAGATTCAAGTTTGTTCAAATTATGACCCCCGGGGCAAGGGTGGGGCCAAAATGGCCGACCCAAGTTTTACATAGGAATATATAGGAAAAATCTTTAAAAATCTTCTTCTCCAGTACCACTGGACCAGGAAAGGTGAAACTCATGTGGAATCATCCTCAGGTAGTGTGGATTCAAGTTTGTTCAAATCATGACCCCCGGGGCAAGGGTGGGGCTAAAATGGCCGACCCAAGTTTTACATAGGAATATATAGGAAAAATCTTTAAAAATCTTTTTCTCCAGAACCACTGGACCAGGAAAGATGAAACTCATGTGGAATCATCCTCAGGTAGAGCAGATTTAAGTTTGTTCAAATCATGACCCCCCGGGGCAAAGGTGGGGCCAAAATGGCCGACCCAAGTTTTACATAGGAATATATAGGAAAAATCTTTAAAAATCTTCTTCTCCAGAACCACTAGGCCAGGAAAGATGAAACTCATGTGGAATCATCCTCAGGTAGAGCAGATTTACGTTTGTTCAAATCATGACCCCCGGGGCAAAGGTGGGGCCAAAATGGCCGACCCAAGTTTTACATAGGAATATATAGGAAAAATCTTTAAAAATCTTCTTCTCCAGAACCACTGGACCAGGAAAGATGAAACTCATGTGGAATCATCCTCAGGTAGTGTAGATTCAAGTTTGTTCAAATCATGACCCCCGGGGCAAGGGTGGGGCCAAAATGGCCGACTCTAGTTTTACATAGGAATATATAAGAAAAATCTTTAAAAATCTTCTCAAGAACCACTGGGACAGGAAAGAAGAAACTCATGTGGAATCATCCTCAGGTAGTGTAGATTCAAGTTTGTTCAAATCATGACCCCTGGGGCAAGGGTGGGGCCAAAATGGCCGACCAAAGTTATACATAGGAATATATAGGAAAAATCTTTAAAAATCTTTTTCTCCAGAATCACTGGACCAGGAAAGATGAAACTCATGTGGAATCATCCTCAGGTAGTGTAGATTCAAGTTTGTTCAAATTATGACCCCCGGGGCAAGGGTGGGGCCAATATGGCCGACCCAAGTTTTACATAGGAATATATAGGAAAAATCTTTAAAAATCTTCTTCTCAAGAACCACTGGGCCAGGAAAGAAGAAACTCGTGTGGAATCATCCTCAGGTAGTGTAGATTCAAGTTTGTTCAAATCATGACCCCCGGGGCTAGGGTGGGGCCAAAATGGCCGACCCAAATTTTACATAGGGATATATAGGGAAACCTTTTAAAATCTTCTTTTCAAGTACTTCAAAATTATGATTTGTGATATTTATAAGGAATCATCTTCAGGTAGTGTAGATTCTAGTTTGTTTAAATGATGAATGCCTGGAAGGGGGGGGTGGAGTAAATTCAAGCCTGATGTGCTCAGGTGAGCGCTGTGGCCCCTGGGCCTCTTGTTAAATCTTATAGGGTTTTATCTTGCATTTTCAAAATTGTTTCCATAGCAAGGTGCACTAACGGATATACGAGTTCTTATCCAAATCTGCCTCAAACCACAGAGGAATCAACGACATTATCGCCATATTTGTCAACCACAGAGGAATCGGTATCGACGTATTTATCAACCACAGTGGAATCAACACCGATATCGACATATTTATCAACCACAGTGGAATCAACACCGATATCGACATATTTATCAACCACAGTGGAATCAACACCGATATCGACATATTTATCAACTACAGTGGAATCAACACCGGTATCGAAGTATT
>NW_026920147.1:0-17116 GCF_032062105.1 Saccostrea cuccullata
TTCATGAATGTTGCAGAAAATCTCCCAGGTTGAGAAACGTTGTTTGAAAGATAAAAGCCAAATGAGGAGGTTTTTCTGCATCATTCACGACAACAAGGACTTTTTTCTATTCTTCCATGTCTACTAAAATCACTAAAGTACGGCTGATTGTTTCCTCTACAGAGAAACGAATTAGATCACCATGTCTCGATTACACTGTTCCATTTAACACCAGAGGTAAAATTTGTTTGTTTACCTGTGTAAAGTCAGGGGCATCATGGAATCAAGTTATTTTTTAAAATAACTTGTTTAGGTTACCCCACTTAATTATGACTATAAAAAAGTAACTCATTTGAGTTAACTCTGAAAAAGTAGAATGCCTATCAGTTTTGCCAAAAAACATCAATATGTTAGTTTTCTGCTGATTAAAGATGATATAAGGCTGAGAAAGTTGTAATATTGTACTTCTTTTAATAAAATCATCAGACTTAATATCTCCTGAGCAGATAAGATGATATTTTTTTAAAAAATCAAAGGAAAAATAATGACATTTCATGAACATTTCAGGAGTCAATTACACATCTTCCGCCAATTTTGCCAACACTGAGACTAATTTTCTTATAATCTTTGGACATTACTGTACAATCTCTAAGTCTTACATTTTTTGTGCAAAGCTGTATATTTTTGTGCAAGAGTTCTGAAGTAGGTAGGTTAAGGATGAAATAACAGAAATAAGTTATGTCATGAATGATTTCCTTCTACTTAATAACCCAAGCACAGCATGAATAAAGCTTTTCAGATACCAGTAGGTTTACAATAATGAGTAGTAAAGTATCAATAACTGGAATAAGTTACTGAAAAAAAGCATAATCAGGGAAAGATAACCCAAAATGTTGACATTTAATAACTTAAACAAGTCATTTAAAAAATAACTTGTTTCCATGATGCCCTTGACTGTGTGTATGGAATGCAGACAATTTTTGCTTTAGTTACATTAATCAAAGTACTGCTATGAGTTGATGGTATTGTTTGTACGTTGTTTAACATCCCTCTCAAAAATTTTTACTCATATGGCCAGGCATCACCACTTGCCAATGTAGAGCTGCAATTTTGCCCTATGCTCGGTACTTTACGGCCATTGATCAGTGATGGATCTTTTTTTGTGCCTAAAACATAAAAAGATAGGGGACTTGATATTTATGGCCATAATATTTTGAACCCCCTCCTTCTTGAATTAAAAGGGTAGGGGGACTCAATATTTTATGGCCATAATATTTTGAACCACCTCCTTTTTAAATTTAAAAAAGGGGTAGGGACTAAATATTTTATGACCATAATATTTTGCAACCCCCTCCCTCATCAATTTAAAGGACAGGGGGACTCTATATTTGATGGCCATAATATTTTGACCCCCCTCCCTGTAAAATTAAATGGGCGACTCGGTATATTATGGCCATAATATTTTGAACCCCCTACCTCTTAAATGAAAAAGGTAGGGGTTCATATTTTATAAGGGGGTTCAATATATCGCAGCGAAAAGTGAACCCGGGTTCAAAATATTATGCGATATTTCGAACCCAGGTTCAATATATCGCGGTATCAAAATATTATACTACACCGGCTCATAACTTCAATACTACTAGGCTTAGGATTATCAAACTTTGTCATCTGATGCATCTTGGGTAGAAGTAGGTCGATTGACCTTTAATTAAGAAGTTATAGCCAAATAGGGAAAATCCTTTCTGGCCCATAACTAGGAAACTATAAGACTTACAATCATCAAACTTGGCCAGTTTATGCATCTTAGGTAGAAGGTGTGTCGCCACCTATTTCAAGATCACTGTGACCTTTAATTTAAGTGAATTTTTAAAAAAAAATGTGTCTTTTTACTATTCATTTACACATCCCAAATAATGTAAGAGTATTGCACTGTCCCTATTAAAAAAGTGTTAAATCAAGAAAATACTTATTTTTTTAAGCATATACTTGACAGCAATCTATAACAAATATAATGTATGTTAGAGAAATTCTACCTCTCCCATGAGTGTAATTATCATGCACTGGTCAAGAAGAATTTTGATAACAGAAAATTGCATGTCAAACTAGAGAGAAATTAATGGGTTTTGAGTGTGAGGAGCTAACTGACAGGGCATTGGTGTTATCTATATCCCTTGAGTATTGGGCAAATGGGTAAGCCTGTTTGATTAAAAATAGCACTTGTTGGCTAGCTTAAGTTTTAAAGATTTTGCATAATAGACTAATCTGATATTATGTAATATTATCAATTTAAAAACTAATTTTATGGGTTGGGTTGGAATCAGCATGTCCATATAAATTATATATTAAAACCTGTTCGATATTAAATCTCAACCAAAGAAAAAAAAATATTTGAGTATTTTATGTTTTCAAAAAAAATTATGGTAGATAGTGCAGACCCATTCATCTCTTGGTAGTAATGAGTGGACAAGCATCCAATTAAGATTAATTAATGAGTTCAATGTAGGAAGGCTATCTGATCAAGCAGTCTTATCTGTATCCTTTGGGGATTAGACGAAGAACTGCTGGTCAGTTTATAACATATGTCCTTTGATGGCCAGCCTTTTCTTTTCAAAATTAATTTGGTATAGATTAAGTTGTTCAGACTAATTTGATATTGATTAATATGATGGGCATTTGACAAGGTCTAACACAACCAGCACAGAAATCTATCAGTGATGTTATATTTATTATAATAATTAAGGCCTACATCACAGGGGATGCATAAATACCATATATAGGTTTTTTCTGCGTCATGTTTTTTCCGCAAATCAGAACCTAAATCAGTATATTAGATTTACACAAATCAAATTTTCACTATTTCAATGTCCCAGTGATTATATTATTTTCAATTATTTAAGCTTATAAAGAAATTGGATGAAAAATGTAAAGTAAGTAGTAAGGTGTCCGTCGTCCGTCCGTCTGTCCGTCCGTCTGTCTGTCCGTCTGTCTGTAAACAATTTTTCAAAACGCTACTCCTCCTACAGTTTTGGTCTGATTTCAATATAACTTGGCACACAAGTAGGCTACACTAAGATACTTAAAATAGTGCATCGGTTTTTGATTTCGATGAACGGTGTTGCCATGGTTACTAAAAATAGAATTTTCTTTGAAATTCCTTTAAAACGCTACTCCTCCTACAGTTTTGATTTGATTTCAATATTACTTGGCACACAAGTAGACTACACTAAGATACATAAATTAGTGCATCGGTTTTTGATTTCGATGAACAGTGTTGCCATGGTTACTAAAAATAGAATTTTCTTTGAAATTCCTTTAAAACGCTACTCCTCCTACAGTTTTGATTTGATTTCAATATTACTTGGCACACAAGTAGACTACACTAAGGTACATAAAATAGTGCATCGGTTTTTGATTTCGATGAACGGTGTTGTCATGGTTACTAAAATTAGAATTTTCTTTGAAATTCCTTTAAAACGCTACTCCTCCTACGGTTTTGGTCTGATTTTAATATTACTTGGCACACAAGTAGACTACACTAAGATACATAAAATAGTGCATCGGTTTTTGATTTCGATGAAGGGTGTTGCCATGGTTACTAAAATTAGAATTTTCTTTGAAATTCCTTTAAAACGCTACTCCTCCTACAGTTTTGATTTGATTTCAATATTACTTGGCACACAAGTAGACTACACTAAGATACATAAAATAGTGCATCGGTTTTTGATTTCGATGAACGGTGTTGCCATGGTTACTAAAAATAGAATTTTCTTTGAGATTCCTTAAAAACGCTACTCCGCCTACAGTTTTAATTTGATATCAAAATTACTTGGCACACAAGTAGACTACACTAAGATACATAAAATAGTGCATCGGTTTTTGATTTCGGTGAACGGTGTTGCCGTGGTTACTAAAAATAGAATTTTCTTTGAAATTCCTTTAAAACGCTACTCCTCTCTACAGTTTTTAGCTCTACTGGTCAGAGACCAGAAGAGCTTATGCGATAGTAATGCGTCCGTCGTCCGTCCGTCTGTCTGTCTGTCCGTCTGTCTGTAAATTTTTCAAAATGCTACTCCTCCTACAGTTTTGGTCTGATTTCAATATAACTTGGCACACAAGTAGACTACACTAAGATACATAATTCTATATATCGGTTTTTGATTTCGATGAACGGTGTTGCCGTGGTTACTAAAAATAGAAATTTCTGTGAAATTGTTTCAAAATGCTACTCCTCCTACAGTTTTAGTCTGATTTCAATATAACTTGGCACACAGGTAGACTACACTAAGATACATAACTCTGTGTATCGGTTTTTGATTTCGATGAATGGTGTTGCCGTGGTTACTAAAAATAGAAATTTCTGTGAAATTGTTTCAAAATGCTACTCCTCCAACAGTTTTAGTCTGATTTCAATATAACTTGGCACACAAGTAGACTACAATAAGATACACAATTCTGTATATGAGTTTTTGATTTCGATGAACGGTGTTGCCGTGGTTACTAAAAATAGAAATTTCTGTGAAATTGTTTCAAAATGCTACTCCTCCTACAGTTTTAGTCTGATTTCAATATAACTTGGCACACAAGTAGACTACAATAAGATGCATAATTCTGTGTATCGGTGTTTGATTTCAATGAACGATGTTGCTGTGGTTACTAAAAATAGAAATTTCTGTGAAATTCTTTCAAAATGCTACTCCAAATACAATTTCAGTCTGATTATAATATAAATGTAGGGATGTCAATTTTACTCGGACAGCTTAGTCGAATAGTCGGATGCTTTAGTCGAACGAGAGTCGAATATTCGTTTAATTTTAATTAACTTTTCATATCGTCTTCACTGTTTGTCTTTTACAGACTAGTTTACAATATTTAACCTACGAAATCACCATTATACCACGAATTTCTGAATTGTAAACATGTACGTAGTACAATAAAAACTGTACATCAATATGTATCCAATGTATTTAATTTCAAAATTAATAGTTCAGCTGTACATTTTATCTAAATGCGGGATATCAAAAGCTGTTATTTGTCCTTTCTTTACATAACTGTAACGGTAGTACATGTACCCCATAATTGAAGCCAATATCTACGTGTCCGTGAAGGATCTTTGACAGGCAAACAATTAAAGCGTGTCTCTTATAAAAACAAAGATAAGAAGAGATAGCTTGGGATAAATTTTAATTATGAAATTTTGTGCAAACAATCGATGATTGCATGATATCAGAAAAAGAAAACACGGTTTAATTACTCTTAAAACTGACCCTACATGTACTTTGAAGATATGTTTGCCGAAAATACATCGACGTAAAAAATAATAAATTTCCTTTGAACAGTTATACCATACCCTTAATTTTTATATATGAAAATAAATGAAATGGGCAAATATAAGTTTATTGCCTTGAATTCAATATTACTTTGATGAAAACACATTTTTAACGAATAACCGACTAAACAAATTTTAGTCGATAGTCGGTATGATCGAACGATAGTCGAGTACTCGAATATTCGTTGACAAACCCTATATAAATGGCATGCAAGTAGACTGCACTAAGAACATAAAGAGACTTAATTAAGGATCATTATTCTATTTATTGCTGTTGAAAAGATTCTACTTTTCTCTTCCTTTGCTATAAGTACAAACAATAGAGCTTCAGTCTCGACAGAGACTTCTGGTGATTTGATTTCAATATTACTTGGCACACAAGTAGACTACACTAAGATACATAAATTAGTGCATCGGTTTTTGATTTCGGTGAACGGTGTTGCCATGGTTACTAAAAATAGAATTTTCTTTGAAATTCCTTTAAAATGCTACTCCATCTACAGTTTTGGTCTGGTTTCAATATTACGTAAAACACAAGTAGACTACACTAAGATACATTAAATAGTGCATCGGTTTTTGATTTCGTTGAAGGGTGTTGCCATGGTTACTAAAAATAGAATTTTCTGTGAAATTCCTTTAAAATGCTACTCCTTCTACAGTTTTGGTCTGATTTCAATATTACGTAACACACAAGTAGACTACACTAAGATACATAAAATAGTGCATTTGTTTTTTATTTTGATGAACGGTGTTGCCATGGTTACTAAAAATAGAATTTTCTTTGAAATTCCTTTAAAACGCTACTCCTCCTACAGTTTTGGTCTGATTTCAATATTACTTGGCACACAAGTAGACTACACTAAGATACAAAAAATAGTGCATTGGATTTTGATTTCGATGAACAGTGTTGCCATGGTTACTAAAAATAGAATTTTCTGTGAAATTCCTTTAAAACGCTTCTCCTCCTACAGTTTTGGTCTGATGGCAATGGCTTCTTTTCTCATCCTTTGTTATAAGTACAAACCAGTAGAGCTACAGTCTCGAGAGAGACTTCTGGTTAATTTTTTGACGGGCGTATCATGCTGTGGCGCGGCACTTTATTTCAATTGAAGGGCCAAGTCCTTATTAAAGGGGAGATACAGTGTCGTGCCAAAAGTATTCACGGAAAAATGGCAGCCGTCGTAAAACGTTCACACTTCGTGTTTTTTTCAAATCATCCTTAATCATTATGCAATCACTTTTTTGTATTTTGACATCTTCCCTAAACGGCATAAGGTCAAAGTTTACCGTGATGTCATGTTTGACATCTGCTAAAGTTAAAAATCAAAAGAACTGTCCTTAGATATAAAACAGCTGATTATAGATTTGAAAGAAAATGGACATAAAGTCAGTGAGATCTCAAGAATTATGAAAATTCCCGATTCTATCATACCGTGCAGATCAATTTTGAAAATGTTTCATCAGTGAAAAAATGTGGAAAGATCTCCTCAGGACGTCCCAGGAAAGTGTCAAAACATGGTGATGTAAGATTACTTCGTATGGTTAGGAAGAATCGGGGAAGTGTTTTGAAGGACATTACAAATGATTTTAACGATGGAAATTATTGTGAACCTATTAGTGAACGGCCAGTCAAGCGGATTCTACATCATAACAAAATTTACAGAAGAGTAGTGAGAAAGCGTATGGTTGTCAAAGAAGTACAGGTGACTCTCGATGGCTCGAACTCCGATCTCTCAAAGTGAACCTCCGGTTTGATTTTTTTCCTCTATATAATTAATCAAATTTACTCCTGATCTCTTGAACTTCTATCTCTCAAAGTTCTCTATCTCTCGAACCAAAATCTTGGTCCCATTACACATATTTCATTGAATTTTACTCTCTATCTCTCGAAGTTTGGATTGCGCGTTTATACACGCCAATCAAGCGTAAAATTGATGCAGTCTGGACTTACCTGGAAACAATGAAAGCCTTGAGCTGGCATGGAGGTGTTAATTGGGTGTTTACATAGATGACACTACACCTGTGGGTCGTCCGTGTTTTGATTTAATTAATTGGTTATTAATTACAGGGTAAATTATAAACAATTTCACAACTTATTTCGAATTGAAACTGAGACGAAAATTTTTAGAAATTTAATTTATAGATGTTCGTTTCAGCAAGTTCCGATAGACTATGAACTTTTATTATGATTAAATAGAGTCTAAATAATTCCAGCACGGCAAATATTGCACAAGAAAATTCCTATTTCAAGGACTGAATACCGATTAAGAAAAATCTGGTGAACACTGGTGAAGGTCCCGATCAAGCCGCGGAATAGCCAAACCGACAATTGCTATTCGGGTTTCATGTAATCATGAAATAAGAACAAATAAATACTGAAACTTTAGAAATTCGTTTTATTTATTCGAAATACAATCATTGTTGTTGATATCACGTAAATTACCTGTCAAAATACGATTGAAAACATGCAATGAATTTATTTACATATATTTCCGGTATCTATAAAAGTAGAACTTCGGTGATCGGAACTAGAATTCGGATTTTTTTACTTTCTATCTCTCGAACCCTTCGATCTCTCGAACTTTTCTTGCGGTCCCTTGAACTTCGAGAGATCGAGAGTCACCTGTATATTGAAATGTTTAGCATGGTGTTTACTCAAATGAAGATGGACTGTTGAACAAAATTTGAAACCTATCATATTTAGTGATGAATCTCAAGTGGTTATAGAGCAAAATAATCATGTGTATGTCTGGAGATGTGCCCAGGAATCGTACCATCCGGAGTGCATGTATGTGATTTCAAAACCAAAAGTTTCCGCAATGATATGGGGATGCATCAGCTGGTATGGTCCAGGGACTTTATGCAAGGTACGAGGTAACACATTAATGTCAAGAAATATTTAAGTAACCTTCTCAATCTCTATAAAACGCATCATGGCATGTATACGATCCAAGGGACATTTAACAAAGTACTGAAGGTAAGCGTTTGTTTTGTTTTTGTTGCATTTGAGTGACTTTTATGTAGCAACCGCAAAAACTATTAAATCATGGTAGCCCTTTCTACCGAATACTTATGGCATGACGCTGTAATTCAGAAATAATGAAAATTTGAGGATATGTTTTAAAAATCTTCTCAAGAACGGCTGTGCCAGGAAAGATGAAACTTACAGGGAAGCATCCTCAGGTAGTTTAAATTCAAGTTTGTTCAAATGATGGTTCTCGAAGATGGGATGGGGCCACAATGGCTGATCAAAGTTTTACATAGAAATATATAGGAAAATTCTTTAAAAATGTTCTTCTCAAAACCCAATGTGCCAGGAAAGATGAAACTTTTAGGGAAGCAGCCTCAGGTAGTGTAGATTCAGATTTGTTCAAATCATGATCCCAGGGGGTAGGACAGGGGCCACAATGGCCGACCAAAGTTTTACATAGAAATATAAAGTAAAATTCTTTAAAAATCTTCTTCTCAAGAAACAACAAAGGCATGAATGATAATATTTATACAGAATCATGACCCCTGGTGGTAGGGCCAGGACACGATAGCCGATCAAAGTTTTACATAGAAATAGCCTCTGCCAAATGATCCAGAATAATTCTGAACTATTAGGAAAAGTTGCTTATTGGCTTTCCCTGTGGAATTTCCAGAATTTCATCACTTGGATCCTTTGATCGAATATTCATATTTTCATTTCTTTCTTTTGTTTTTCTTCAAGAGCCCGGATTTTTTTGTAGCTAGAGTTTTTTATCTTCTGATCTCAACTCATCAACATTATCTTGAACTGCTTCTCTTTTCCCTACAAGAACAAAGATTTTCTGAAAATGCTCATGAATGTGAAAACTTCAGACTTAATTGTATTTTTTGCATATTTGTTTCATTTAATTCTGCATCATAGGCACTGCCATATATTAAAGCATTCTGAGCGGGAGTTTAGCCTGTTTCCCTTGCCCGCCATGTTGTAGGTGAACAGGATTATGAATGTTTTGAGCCTCAATCAGTATTTATTGAATGTAACATAATTTGATTGGATCCCTACTCATTACAAAGTTTGGTAAAATTTTCATTAAATCTAGGAGACTTATTGTTCACAGAACAATAAGAGGTCTTTCCACCTTCTTTGAATTTCAAATTTGTTTTATATCTGACTCCTTAAAATTAAATTCCATGAAATAAAAAACCAAAACTCTCTTAAAGCATGGAAAAAAAATGAAGTTTAAAAAAAAAAAAAAAAAAAAGAATGACCTTTGACCTTGAAAACTATTCAAGGTCAAAGGTCAAGGGTCACAATGCAGTTAACCCCATGCTTCTACGACTTAGAGAATACATGTTATAAGGTTTAATAGTAAGTACTAAGAAGTTAAAGGGCAATAACTCATATAAGGGGTCATCAGATCCTTTTACAGCTATGAAGTTAGGCCTTAAAAGACCCTGAAGACATTAGTGAAAGTTTGGTGTCTCTGTGGTCTACGGTTTCGGAGGAGTAGCGATAACAAGGTTTTTAGCACAAGGGGCAAAACTTTTAAAGGGTTAATGTTAGGGGACAAGAATGAAATCTTTGAAACACTTTTAAGAGTACATATTAATGATGCATAGACATAAAGTATATGTTCCAGGACAAAAGAGATATAAAAAGAGCTAAATTTCTCATATTTGGAATGACTTTGACCTTTGACCTTCACATGAATTTTAAGGTCAAAGGTCAATGAATCTTATGCAGTTGGTCCGATGTCTCTACGACTTGTTGTTTTGAAAATTTTTAATTAGGGCCCCGCAAGAATTTGCGGATGCACTATAGTAATCACTCTGTCTGTCCGTCTGTCCATCTGTCATTCTTCCGTCCACAAATTTTCTGTTTTTTCCTAATAACTTTTTTATGGTAGCTCAATTAAGTTCAAATTTGGTATGGTAGTTCAGTAGGCAAAAAGACATATTTTGATGCTAAGTTTGTTTCTCTGTGTCCTCTGGTTTGGAGCTGGGGTGGTGGGTAGATTCCTAAACTTTATATAAGAATGAATTGGCAAAGAGAGATAACTTCTGAAAATGTTCCCATTGTAAACTGAATACTGCAATGATTGATTGATTATATACTGTTTAACGTCCCTCTCCAGAATATTTCACTGATATGGAGACGTCACCATTGCCGGTGAAGGGGGGCAAATTTGGGCCTATGCTCGCCACTCAGGGCCATTGAGCAGGGAGGGATCTTTATCGTGCCACACCTGCTGTGACACGGGGCCTCAGTTTATACAGTCTCATCCGAAGGACCGCCCCATTTAGTCGCCTTTTACGGCAAGCAAGGGGGTACTGAGGACCTATTCTTAACCCCGGATCCCCACGGGAATACTGCAATGAATGAGTCCCTTGGGGATTAATTAGCTTTCCTCCTGAAGAAAATCTAAAGCATTATCTTTATCTGTCACATTGAGATTAATTACCACCTCTGTCTGCAAATGAAGTTTGTTTTGAAGTTAAGTCCATTTGGAATGCTATGAACACTCTGAAATGTGGATTGAAGTATAAATGTTTTTATTTTATTTTTGTTGAAATACCCTACACAATGAGTTCTGATTTCATTGAATTCTAAAAACAAGAAATAGATTAAAGAAGATATATATATATATATATATATATATATATATATATATATATATATATATATATATATATATATATATATATATTAGGGATGTCAACGAATATTCGAATATTCGAATATTCATTCGATGAGTTGATATTCGAATACAAATTTGTGATTCGAATATTCGGTTTTTAAGTATACAAGCATTTAATAGAGAGAAAAATCCGACAAGTTTTATTTGAAATTGAATGAAGATGATACCGTTGACATGAATAACATTTGATTTAAAAAAAAAAAAAGTCCTGTTGGATTACTTTAAAAGTGTGAAGAGTGTAATTATCAGAATAAATTATTCTTTGATCATTTAATCAGTGGTATAACAGTACCAAGTACTTACAGTCAGTTTGTATTGTTGTAAGGAGACAGTTTTACAGAAAACACATGGATCCCTGGTTTATGTATATATCATTAAAAATAATTATCGGGTAATTAATTAATTAATTATAGACAAAAGAGAAATAAGTAATGGTTAAGTTCTCATATTTGGAATGACCTTGACCTTTGAACTTTGCATAAATTTTAAGATCAAAGGTCAATGAATCTTATGGTCCCATGTTTCTACAACTTTTCGTTTTGAAAATTTTTAATTATTTGTAAAATTTAAAAATTTTCAGGGGCAATAACTACCTCAAGGGATCAATAAATCTTTTTGCATTGAAATGTCAGAGCATCTATAAAGTTAGTCAAAGACATTGGTGAAGGTTTCATACCTTTGCGGTTTACAGTTTCAGAGAAGTAGCGATAAAAAGCATTTCTTGCGAAAGGGGCAATAACTTTGAAAGGGGTCAAGGCTCATTTACACAGGGTGAACTGCAAAAATCTTTTTGGAGTACATTCTCATGGACTAAAAATCTTTTTGATATATCTTGAAACTCAAAAACACGTGGCGGAAAAATAATAATAATAACTAGGAAACTTATTGTTCACAGAACAATAAGAGGTCTTTCCACCTTCTTGGAATTTTAATTTTGTTTCATATCTGACTCCTAAAAATTAAATTCAATGAAAAAGAAACCAAAACTCTATTAAAGCATAGAAAAAATGAAAATTAAAAAAATTAAAATGACCTTGACCTTTGACCTTGAAAAAATTTTCAAGGTCAAAGGTCAAGGGTCACAATGCAATTGACCCCATGCTTCTACGACTTATAGTTTTCAAGTTATAAGGTTTAATAGTAAGTACAAAGAAGTTTAAGGGCAATAACTCATATAAGAGGTCATGAGATCCTTTTGCACTTTTACAGTGAAGTTAGGCCTAAAGACCCAAAAGACATTAGTGAAGGTTTGGTGTATATATGGTCTATGGTTTCAGAGGAGTAGCGATAACAAGATTTTTTGCACAAGGGGCAATAAATTTTAAAGGGGTTAATGTTAGGGGACAAGAGTAAAATCTTTGAAACAGCTTTAAAAGTAAATGTTAATGATGCATAGACATTAAGTATATGTTAAAAGACAAAAGAGATATAAAAAGAGCTTAATTTCTCAGTTTTGGAATGACCTTGACCTTTGACCTTTACATGAATTTTAAGGTCAAAGGTCAATGAATCTCATGCAGTTGTTCCCATGTCTTTACGACTTCTCATTTTAAAATTTTTTAATTATTTGTAAAATTCAAAAAGTTTCAGGGGCAATAAATCATTGAAGTGGTCACCGAATACTTTCGCAATGAATAGATTGAAGAGTCCCCTTAATTAGTCAAAGACATTGGTGAAGGTTTCATACCTCTACAGTTTACGGTTTCAGAGGAGTAGCGATAACAAGTATTTCTT
The DNA here is from genome assembly GCF_032062105.1 of Saccostrea cuccullata. Lineage (NCBI taxonomy): Eukaryota > Metazoa > Mollusca > Bivalvia > Ostreida > Ostreidae > Saccostrea > Saccostrea cuccullata. The sequence continues at coordinate 12,709 of NW_026920147.1, forward strand.
GTGAAAGGGGCAATAACTTCGAAAGGGGTCAAGATTCATTTACGCAGGGTGAACTGCAATAATCTTTTACGAAGTACATTCTTATCGACTAAAAATCTTTTCGATAAATCTTGAAACAAAAAATCACACGGCGGAAAAATAATAAAAAAGAAGAAACAGAAGGAAATCAATAGGTCTTTCCACAGAAAGGTGGAAAGACCTAACTAGGAGACTTATTGTTCACAGAACAATAAGAGGTCTTTCCACCTTCTTTGACTTTCAAATTTGTTTTATATTTTACTCCTTAAAATTAAATTCCATGAAAAAGAAACCAAAATTGTTTTAAAGCATAGAAAAAAATGAAATTAAAAAAAAAAAGAATGACCTTGACCTTTGATTTTGAAAAAAAATATTCAAGGTCAAGGGTCACATTGCAATTAACCCCAGGCTTCTACGACTTTAAGTTTTAAAGTTATAAGGTTTACTAGTAAGTACAAAGAAGTTGAAGGGCAATAACTCATAGGAGGGGTCATCAGATCCTTTAACACTTATACAACAAAGTTAGGCTTAAGGGCCCTTAAGACATTAGTGAAGGTTTTGTGTCTCTGCGGTCTACGGTATCGGAGGAGTAGCGATAACAAAGTTTTTAGCACAAGGGGCAATAACTTTTACAGGGGAGACTGTTAGGGGACAAGAATGAAATCCTTGAAACAGTTTCAAGAGTACATATAAATGATGCATAGATGTTTTGTATATGTTAAAAGACAAAAGAGATATAAAATGAGCTAAATTTCTCATTTTTGGAATGACCTTGACCTTTGATCTTTACATGAATTTTAAGGTCAAAGGTCAATAAATCTTATGCAGTTGGTCCCATGTCTCTACGACTTGTCGTTTTAAAATTTTTTAATTATTTGTAAAATTCAAAAAGTTTCAGGGGCAATAACTCATTGAAGGGGTCACCGAATACTTTCGCAATGAATAGATTGAAGAGTCCCCTTAATTAGTTGAAGACATTGGTGAAGGCTTCATACCTCTATGGTTTACGGTTTCTGAGGAGTAGTGATAACAAGTATTTCTTGCAAAAGGGGCAATAACTTCGAAAGGGGTCAAAGATCAAATATGGGGGTTATTTTTCGGAATAACTTTTAATATCCAGTTTCATGAATTATAAAGTTTTTCGATAAGTCTTACGGTTTCAAAACATCTCCAGAAATAAAATAATAATAAACAGAAGCATTTCAAGAGGTCTTTCCACAGAAAGGTGGAAAGACCTAATAAACAGAACAATTTCAATAGGTCTTTCCATGGAAAGGTGGAAAGACCTAATAAAAAAAAGAAACAGAAGAAAATCAATAGGTCTTTCCACAGAAAGGTGGAAAGACCTAACTAATTGTTCAGAGCACAGTTAATGGTCTTTCCACCTTTCCGTGTCATTTGGGTTGAAAAAAAGAAGAAAAACGCAAAAAAAAAAAAAATTTAAAAAAGTGTTGCCAGCAGGATTCGAACTGTGGACCCTCAAATTGATAGGCGAGCGCTGTATATATGCCACAGACTCCGATTAAATTGCTTTCCGTAAACTAATAGTGTAGAAAAAAGAAGAAATGAAAGCACGTGGATAGTTTTAAATAGTACAGAAGCACGTGTATTTATTTGTTTCTGATGGAACATAGAGAGGAATAATGAATAGTTCTGAGAAAAACGATTGGTGGATAATTAAAATGGAGATTTCCTATCAAAAATGTTTGAAAATTACTTGAGTTTGTTTATAGTTTGAATAGATTGAATTAATCATACAGAGCTTATGATACATTCAAACTTCCGATGTCGGCACTGTGTTTACAATATGTGAAAATATAGGCGCGTTCGTTTTGACAGAAATGGCAAGAAATTCAATAGGTTAGATTAAATAATCCTCTGTATTTGGATTGAAACATAGAAATGAGCATAAATTAAACTTGAAACATATCTCATGAAGAAAACGGTGTCAGGGAGAGCGTGGAAATTTATTTTATATGAAAATATGCTATTTCCAAGATTCAGTCGATTAATCTTTAAATCTAAATAAAATTCAAATAAATTCCATACACTAAAGAAAGCAAGAATACTTGGTATTAAAATGTCATAATATAGCAGGACAATCGAATGGTCTTAACAACAATTGCAGAAATAGCCAATACGGGCTTTACTTAATTTTTATGCTCAGCAATAACTAAATTTCAGACAGAAAAAAAATGCAGATTTTGTCGATTTTCACTAGAATTTCATTATACATGAGAAGACTCACCTTAAAACTCTCAGTACACATTCTTTCAGGTCTCTTCTTGCTTTCACTCCGAGTCTTATGTCGATATTTTGTGTCGTTAGACTTTCAAACATTTCCTCTACGTTGCTGATGATTTTTTTTTTTTTTTTTAAGAGAAGGGAAGGGATGGGGGGTTATAAGCATTTGCCTAGAGAAGGGTTGCAAATACCCCACAACCTTAAGCTTGATTGTGACCTTTGGGCCAATGGGGTCAAAGGTCAAGGTCATTTATCAAGGTCAAAGGTCAAGGTCATCCAAAAAAAGAGAGAGAGAGAGAGAGAGGTAAACTCTAGAGATAAAGACTTGAAGCTGAATCTAGATACATGTAATGAATATTTTTGATTACTTTTTGAGTAAGGGTCAAAGGTCAAGGTCAAATATCAAGTCAAAGGTCAAGGTCATTTGGATATTAAGCTTAAATTGACAATTTCTCTACTTTTCCAATGACTTTGACCTTTGACCGTGACCTACTTTTCAAGGTCAAAGGTCATAAGATCTCATGCACTTGGTCCTATATCTTTACCACTTGTCATTTAAAAGTTTTTAATTTTTCTTGTAAGCTTTAAAACTTTCAGGAAAAATAACTCATTGAAGGAGTCACCAAAGACTTTTTGCAATTAATGGATTCCAGAGTCCTCTTCTCGATTAGTTGAAGACATTGGTGAAGGTTTCATACCTCTACGGTTTAGGGCAAACTGACCATGGTTCAGACGGTTCTTGTTTCGCTTACAAGCAATAAGCTATTGTTCCGAGTGACAGTGGTCTAGACTCGTACTATCTAATGGAAAGTGTATTGGAACCTTTCGGGTTTTATCAATTGTTAATATATCACCAAAACACTAAATACCTCTGTTTCAACTAGAAGTTAAAGTCATCAAGCGATTTTTACCATGGTTCAAACGTATCTGACCAAGGTTCGGACATGATAATATACAGTAAACAAATGTTGTTGTTTTTTTTTTTAGAATAACAGATATGCAATATTTACGGGCTCGTAGTAGCGATCTCGAGCCCCCTTCCCCCCTCCTCTAAAACATTACATTTTACTATTGAAATTTAAATTTATAGATACCAGTGTTGTAGAGTAGGATTTCCCCCATAGCCAGCTTCCCTCCCCCCAGAAATTGTACTCTAGAGTTGGATTTCCCCCCGAGGGGAAATCTCACACCAGAGCCAAATTCCCCCCTCTTTCTTTCTCAGAGCAGGATTTCCCCCCTTGATATAGAGTCAATATAAAACCACAGCCGCAATATTTTTGTGAGAAAAATATAAACGACAAACTGATTTTTTAACAGTTTAAAGGTAAATAATTTGGTTTTTTTTTTACTTTTGTTGTAAGGCAAATGATGGAATCTCAACCAAAATATTTAGATTTCAAATGAAATGTAAATATTCTCAAAACAAAAAAATGGACCGTTTTTGATTCTAAATGATTTCAATAATAAACTTATAAAAAAAAGAAATGATAAAATATTTTTTAAAAATTGTAAACTTACTATGATGTTCAAATTTCCACCTTTCTGTAATCATACTTATTAATCTATACATTTTTTTTGTCATATTAGATCTCCTTATATCCCATTTTCGTGAAATTTTAATCAAAAATTTAACTTTCATTTTAATTACTAAAATAGGACTTAAATCGTATTTTTCAAGGTTTGTTTGTATCATCTCTCCTTAAATTATATTTCATAGGGGGGAAAATTGACTCTGGGGGAAATCGCACTCTATAACTGCTATACAGAGTAGGATTTCCCCCCGGAAAATTGACTCTGGTGTGGGATTTCCTGGGGGGAAATCCTACTCTAGAGCCAGTTTTCCTGTTGGGGAAATCCTACTCTAGAGCCAGTTTTCCGGGGGGGGGAAGTTTACTGTAGAGCCAGTTTTCCGGGGAAAGATTTTAGGGGGAAAGCCTATTCATTGAAAGTCTGTCCCCTTCTTTTGTCATAGCATTGTCACATCGCAATGTTTTGGTAACACATTCCGACCTTTGATAAAATTTAAAAGTGAAAGAAAGTGTGACCCCCTTTCAATTTTTGGCATTTTCTTTGGGGGCGTTCGTTTGCTTCATTTTTTTTATTTTATTTTATTTTATTGTCAAAGTTTTATCAGATAAGTTGTTAA